>NC_140169.1:114992396-114997396 GCF_963971535.1 Notolepis coatsorum | reverse complement strand
TGTGTGTGTGTGTGCATGTGAGAGGGTGTGTGCACATGTGAGAGTGTGTGTGCACGTCGTGTGTGCGTGCGTACATTCAGTGCTGGATGTGGCCGGTGCGGTCTCTCCTCTTGTCATCGAGTACATTCCAGGAGCCAGGGGGCCAGACGCAGGGCCCGAGATGACACTGCAGATCCAACCATTAGCCTTTCACCCGCTGTTAACAGCAACTTGGCCCAACTGCTCCCGCATTCCTCCTACTGGAGACAGATGTAGCTTTAACACACGCTAACATGCCTACAAGGAAGATAAGCTCCGGAGACGTTGCCTCCCTGAGTCCGACCGTATGGGGCGCAGAGGGTTTCGCCCGCGCCGCAGCCTCCAGGGGGGAGGGGGGTGGACCCTGCTATTTAAAACGGAAAACCCGGTAAACTTTATCAGTTGACATGTGTTTGACAGGAGAAGCACGACCGGCAGGCCGCGCAGAGCGCACGCACATGGCGCATGAAAGGGATTGTGGGTAAACGGGGACACATTTCATATAGGTTGGTCCCAAAATGGAAAGCCACCAAGGTCAGAGACGGCCTGCTAGAAAGCCAGAGTCAATATTTATGGATACTGAACATGTGGCACGCTCCTCTACCCACTAATTTGAGCAACAAGTCCACCTCCAGATTATATGGCCCTTTGGAGATCACAGGAGAAGGGTCCCAAACGTGCACGTTTTAAATATTGAGATGCAGATTGAGGTTCGCTGTTAGACGTTGATATGGCAAGTTGTTTTTAAATGTTTTTCTTTTTTCTTTATTTACCACAATAAGGGAGGGGGGGGGGGTCAGTAGTCTATTAGTTTCAATAACACATACTGATTAAACGTATATTATAAGTACATTTAGTAGTTTTTGATTAGATAGAAAACAACTATTTATACTTCAAGTTGTAACATCATGCATGTTGTCGTGTATTTATTCACGAGACCTTTTTATCAAAGTCCAGACAAGGGTCTCACTGTATGTTCTTCCACATGTTGAACTGTGTGGAAATAAAAGCTTTGAAGCTCTGAGAGTGCTTTGAATATTCGTTTTGTACATCGATAAGACCGGAGGCCCTTGAATCTCAGTTTACAGGTATGAAATGTTTAGCTCTTACTCGGACATTCCAGTTTAACAACTCACAATTGCTATAGTATAAACACATGCTCCATTTAGCAAAAGTAGACTGGAGATGGGAGAGGGCCACTTCCATTTTAGAGAGAGGGAGAGAGAGAGAGAGAGAGAGAGAGAGAGAGAGAGAGAGAGAGAGACATAAATATAGGGATCTGCCCTTTGAATGCAACTCCACTCATAAAGACACCACGCGTCACTCAATTATACGTTTGCATGATTAGAAGCTTGGGCTACATAAACAGCCAGCGTCAAGATTTACATTTTACCTCTTAAGCACAAGCAGCTGTTTACAGGCAAGCTTGAGGGAAGCGAGGAAGGAAAACACTTAGCAAGTATCTATACATGAGGAGAGTGCAGCAGTTTCTACAACTCCAGCGAGGATGTTTTCTGGGTTAACTAAAGATATTTAAGAAAGAATGATGTTGGTTTGTAGAGTGTTATACTTGCTACTGATCAAGTGAAGTCAAATGAGGTATAATCTATCTATCTATCTATCTATCTATCTATCTATCTATCTATCTATCTATCTATCTATCTATCTATCTATCTATCTATCTATCTATCTATCTATCTATCTATCTATCTATCTATCTATCTATCTATCTATCTATCTATCTATCTATCTATCTATCTATCTATCTATCTATCTATCTATCTATCTATCTATCTATCTATCTATCTATCTATCTATCTATCTATCTATCTATCTATCTATCTATCTATCTATCTATCTATCTATCTATCTATCTATCTATCTATCTATCTATCTATCTATCTATCTATCTATCTATCTATCTATCTATCTATCTATCTATCATTTTAAAGTCATGCAGTGAATGAGATTAAGTGAAAATAGTGAAACATCTTGGTTTTCTGTGTAGGAAACTTAAGTCATAAACATAAACAACCTAATGGAAGTATTGTGACCTTCACACACGCGCACGCATACATGCACACACGCACACACACACCCACTGACTGCCAGCCTTTTCAATCTCTCAGAGCAAGACGAAGGCACAGCATTTCATATATCTTGTCATTTTCCGTGACATTGGCAACGACAAACACGCAATAACACATAGCATCACATGTTTTCTCTGACTTCGACAAAAGCCATTTCAACTCCACAAAATGAGCTCACGCCCTCGCTGGAGGGAGCGTGACACAAATGATTACTGGTCTCTGTTTGTGGGCGTTTCCACAAAGGTTGACTTCAAGTGTGTGAGAGACGCTGTAGAGGATGCGTACGCCCGAGCGTCACATGTCAAACAGACCAAGGCTGGTATGCTTGAAGGTGCTGTTGTTTAAAGGTGAAGATACACGGTTTAAAGGGGCACTTCACCAAAAAAAGAATGCACATTTATTTTACACACCATCTTACACACGTCTAAACAAAACTCAAAACACTTGTGCACACATTAATTTAGTTTGACAGTTATTGGGAGTAAATGAGTTTTAACCTCTTAAGCCCGATCGGCCAGATTTATTTCACATCACAAATAGATCAATACAGTCCGTATTAAGCGATCTTGCGTTTCTTTTTCAAATGTAGGCAAGAGTAAAGATCCTAACCCTATCAAAACAGCAGTCAAAGTGTATATTTTCAGCACTATGTTTGTTTACTTCTCTCTCTCTCTGCGCATTGCACCGGAAAACTGACAATTGAGACGTGAGAAAAAGAATCACTGATGAAATCGTTGTAGTCATAAGAAAGAGGAGACCCTGGATGGATGTCTATATTTCATAAAACTACACTACCCAGCTCACACCAGCCGCCGACAATGGAAGTCCAACCATTTTTATCTTACAAATATTTACCTGATTTTCGTGTTTATATCTCGCGGATCGAACAAACCTCAACGTTATTGCCATAAAATACAACGTATATTGTTTCTTTACCTTACATTACATACCTGTGAATGTCTAGGAAAAAAAACTGGCGGAGCTATGGACATTAGCTACAAAAGTAACTGTACTTACAGTAGATTTCATTCACAGTCTTTGCTGCCCTGTAACGGGCGCCTGGTGGTACTAAATCCAGATTTACCTCTGCCATTGGAAAGAGGTGATTTGGCCCAATCCATAGATGTATGACTTGGCCATAATAAGGTCATTTATAGGCCATTCTATATTCATATTTCAAATAGCATGTGTCCGGATGTCAAAATTCAGTACTGTACTGCCCTTTATTCATTTGCTTTGATTTTCAGTACACTTTATCTCAAGAAAATGGAGAAAAAAAACGAATAATAATTATTATTTATATTCTCCTTTGGTGTATTACAATTTAATCAAGCATAGTAACAGACACAATATTTCTGACTGGGAATACATTCCCTGAGGTACATAGATGTCCCTAGATACCAAGAACATGCAAATGGACCTTGTAGAAGTGGAGCAATCTTCCATTTACTGTACTTGGCTATGTACTTTTAGGCGAATTTTCTGAAAATATGGCTAGGGCTTAACCCTCGAGTCAACCTTCAAAAAACCCACTACCTGTCTCCCTAGTGACCGAAACGGCAATCTCAGTAAAACATATCTTTTTCATGTATTGTTCCAATTTTCTTTCATGAATATCATTATTAACTTCAGTCCTCACTATACATATAGAATATTTATTCATTTTCAGGATTTTAACCATTTCTTAAATTAGGGTTAGATTAATGCAGGACCTCTTTAGAGGTCTTTAGTCGGCATGCAACGAACTGGACATGCAATGGGAGCGGCACACACACACTGTAATACACACACACACACACACACACACACACACATGCATTGTCTTTTTCTCAGTCACCGATGCGATTGAGCTCTGCGCTTAACCCATCCCGTCGTCCTTCCCCCCAAGGGCAGCCGGGAGCAGACAGGGCGTCGACGAGGGGCTACGCCCGCGGACCAATCCAAGTGCTCCTGCCCGTCTTCGTCAAGGACGCATCAGCAATCTGTTGGTTGTGCATGTTTTTCCATTGGGTTTCTCCTATCGAGGGGGGAACCCTTGCGAGCACGGGGAGAACATGCAAACTCCACACAGAAAGGCCTGGGAGATACCCCACCTGGGTACCTGGCAACGCGGAAACCTGGTCCCCAAGCGGGAATCGAACCCTGGACCTTCTTGCTGTGAGGCGACAGTGTTAACCACTACACCACCGTTCCAGGGTTAGGGTTAGGGTTAGGGTTAGGGTTAGGGGGTTAGGGTTACTAACCCTAACTCTAACCCTAACCCTAGCCCCCTAACCCTAACCTGTCCAGTTCTGCGACTAGGGTGAAAGGTGTGACACTTGGTGTGCATGCGCTTAACACTTTGAGTACCACGGACGCTTTATGTCGTTAGTTCATGCCGCCCGTTGAATGCCAGCAACGCTATATAGCGTTTGTTTGTCTTTTTTTTTAATTAGCGATTTGAATTCATATTTCATCAATCCCAAACTCTCTCTGAGCTCCATTGGGAAAATACTGCCCTCTATCGTCTCTCCCTGTGTAACTGCACCCCATTGGATTAGACTGGTGGGGGGGGGGGGGGGGTCCAGTTTCCTCATTAAACTTTTCCGGAAAGCCATCTGAAGAGACCGAAGTGATTGCCGAGCCGGAAAACGCGTGGAATACATATTTACAGTACCCAGCGCTGAATCAATAAACGCAATCGATATTTGGAATGGCGATCAGGAATTGGAATAATCTTTTTGGAGAACATCTGATCTGAGGTAAGGAATCTATTTGACCAGTCTTGGGGTAATCGGATCTGTTTTCACAAAGATATCAGCGTTTGCCCTATGTGTGTGTGTGTGTGTGTGTGTGTGTGTGTGTGTGTGTGTGTGTGTGTGTGTGTGTGTGTGTGTGTGTGTGTGTGTGTGT
>NC_140169.1:114985008-114987196 GCF_963971535.1 Notolepis coatsorum | reverse complement strand
ATCCCTCCTTTTTTTTTCAAAGGACAGAGGGGCGGGAGGGATGGGGGGGGGGGTGGGGGGCTGAGTCGGTATACCTGAGGGCTGTTCTCTCAGTGAGGTGTTCTGTAAAGGGAGAGGCGTCCCGGCGTAGTTCAGGGGAGAGAAGAGAGAAGGAGAAAAGGAGTGGAGAGAGAGAGAGAGAGGAGGAGAGGACAGGGCCCACAATGCATCGCTGAAGCCCAGCAGGCCTGCTCAGATCCATTACCGGCTCAGCTCTGAAAGGAATGTGAGGAATCTAACTGGGCCGGGGTTCCAGCGCAGGGGTCCAAACCTCACACTGCAGCTCCTCACGCTGCTCGCTCTCTCTTTCCTCTGCACTTTTAGTATTATTCTATTTTCTTGGGGGGGGGGGGGGGGGGGGAGGTGCGGGGTTGGTAAAGACATTGTAAGCCAAGTTCTATGTGTGGGATGTGTGTGTCGTTTTCATATTCATAGTCATATTCTAGAGAGGTGTGTATTGCGCGTGAAGTACGTGAGATTGTATTTGGGCAAACACGACTGCCTTTTAGGTCACAGTCATGTAGGAGGAGGAGAAGAAGAAGAAGAAGAAGAAGAAGAAGAAGAAGAAGAAGAAGAAGAAGAAGAAGAAGAAGAAGAAGAAGAAGAAGAAGAAGAAGAAGAAGAAGAAGAAGAAGAAGAAGAAGAAGAAGAAGAAGAAGCAAGAAGAAGAAGAAGAAGAAGAAGAAGAAGAAGAAGAAGAAGAAGAGAAGAACAACAACAACAACAACAACTAAAGAAAAAAATATAGACTTTTAACACTTTGACGACCACGGTTTGCAGTGTAATATGGTTCTAGACGACCAGGGTTTGTCAACAAACCGATTTACTTTTGGATAGCTATATATATACTTTATAGTATTGCTATCTGTCCATTCTCATTGTCACTTGAGTGCATAAACCGTGCCTTCATAATGGCTTAAAGAAAATAAAAATCCATCGGTTGGTTGTCATTTTATAGCGTCGTGAATATAAGCTTTATCGCAGTTTTTGTCTCGTCTTTTTTCTGGAAAGCTATAGGGCTAAAGGCTAGTCACGTTATATCGAACGGCATTTCTGTTGTATATTGGCTGATCATAAATCCCATTATTTCAGGCTGAAATCTGCGCTTCGAACCGTGATCCACGGTGCAGGATGTTCGCCTGGGACCCAGGCTCATATGAAACGCCCAAAGACAGTAAAAAAAAAAATTCCCCATTCGCCCTCAATGATACTGCAGTGGAGCGATGGCGCCCCTAAGCGGATCTGGCCGGTATTGCATGTTGCGGAAATCAAATATGCGGGTAAATCTGCAGAGTCGATCGGGGACGTTAATACGGTTATTAATATGGAATAAAACAATAACAACTTGCCACGGTCCTCAACGCATGGCACCGAAACACGAGTTAACTCGTGGCTGGTCCTTAAAGTGTTAAATGGAGACCAGAGTACCAGCATTAGCATGTACCCTTCACCACAGGGGACCCAGCAGTAGTGTGTACCCTTCACCACAGGGGACCAGCAGTAGTGTGTACCCTACACCACAGGGGACCAGCAGTAGTGTGTACCCTTCACCACAGGGGACCAGCAGTAGTGTGTACCCTACACCACAGGGGACCAGCAGTAGTGTGTACCCTACACCACAGGGGACCAGCAGTAGTGTGTACCCTACACCACAGGGGACCAGCAGTAGTGTGTACCCTACACCACAGGGGACCGGCAGTAGTGTGTACCCTTCACCACAGGGGACCAGCAGTAGTGTGTACCCTACACCACAGGGGACCAGCAGTAGTGTGTACCCTACACCACAGGGACCAGCAGTAGTGTGTACCCTACACCACAGGGGACCAGCAGTAGTGTGTACCCTACACCACAGGGGACCAGCAGTAGTGTGTACCCTACACCACAGGGGACCAGCAGTAGTGTGTACCCTTCACCACAGGGGACCAGCAGTAGTGTGTACCCTACACCACAGGGGACCAGCAGTAGTGTGTACCCTACACCACAGGGGACCAGCAGTAGTGTGTACCCTACACCACAGGGGACCAGCAGTAGTGTGTACCCTACACCACAGGGGACCAGCAGTAGTGTGTACCCTACACCACAGGGGACCAGCAGTAGTGTGTACCCTACACCACAGGGGACCAGCAGTAGTGTGTACCCTACACCACAG
>NC_140169.1:114977508-114980008 GCF_963971535.1 Notolepis coatsorum | reverse complement strand
CTGGTCCCCTCCTCCGCCTGCCCTGGTCACTAAATCAAACGCTCCACTTCACTCAGTGTCGGTGCAATGTCTGCTCCCTGTCACTACAGCATGAGAGAGATCTCAGACTCGCATTGTGATCATTTTCCATGATGTAGTTTAGGATGTAGTTTAACTACTTTTTTTCCGTTTGACAAACTACATTCGAGAGTTGTTTAAGATTTAGTTTAACTACTTTTCATTGAGAAGCAGCTAGTAGTTTGGTAAACGATACTGTTTTAGAGTAGTTTCCACCAACGCTGCCAGTCAATATGAAGGGACTGAAGCCGCTGCGAGTGGACGCTCATCACCTGGCTGGAAGATCCTGGCTAGGCGTTAAGCCTGCAACCCTATCCAGCCATAAATTACTACAGCGCCTAGCAACCATAAGAACAATTGTATTATGTGAGGGTGTGCTTGTGTGTGCGAATGTGTGTGTGTGTGTGTGTGTGTGTGTGTGTGTGTGTGTGTGTGTGTGTGTGTGTGTGTGTGTGTGTGTGTGTGTGTGTGTGTGTGTGTGTGTGTGTGTGTGTGTGTGTGTGTGTGTGTGTGTGTGTGTGTGTGTGTGTGTGCGTGCGCGCGTGTGTGTGTGTGTGTGTGTGTGTGTGTGTGTGTGTGTGTGCGTGCGTGTGTGTACGCGTGTGTATACATGTGTGTGTGTGTGTGTGTGTTTGCATAAGAAATAGCGGTCCATAGTGTGTCCTTTGTCTAGTGAGGTGACAGGTAATTGAGTCAGAGAGGATGGAGGAATTATGGCTGGGAAGCAATTTGAAACGTAGCAGGACTTTACAGCCAAACCCTCACTGGCTCTTTATTGCTTTGTGACACGGGCAGCCACAGCCACAGCCCTTCAGCCGGGTGTAAGGTTTGCATGAAATTAAAATACAAGCCCTTTATCTCTGAATATCATTTTGGAAAAGCAGAAAAACAACACCATTTAAATGTTTTTTTCCTTTCCTTTTTATTCCCCCCTCCCCTATTTTAACCT
Organism: Notolepis coatsorum; assembly: GCF_963971535.1. NCBI lineage: Eukaryota > Metazoa > Chordata > Actinopteri > Aulopiformes > Paralepididae > Notolepis > Notolepis coatsorum. Next base: position 114,979,002 of record NC_140169.1, on the reverse strand, counting down.
ATTTCCAAAAATGTATCTGCAATGGAACAAGTTTTAAAAGGAAAAAGCTGTTCAAATATCAGCGTTGTTTCGAATTTCTGAGTATTTGAAAGAGTTTAATTCCCAGAGTATCGCGTCGACTCATTCCATGTATAAATCTGGGAGTTCACAGGTGGCGCCTTGAGATTCTAATCAAAGATATAATGTCAAACAAATATTCCATATTTTCCTTGTTGAAATACAATGAAATCCACCTATAATAATAATACTTTCCCCAACTAAAGTTAATCAATATTGCTCCTAGTTTTGCTGCGTATGATTCATTCTCTTTATATGACATCATACATTGGAGTTTTAGCTCTTTTTGTTTTTTGGAAACAACTACAAACTACAAACTACAAGCAAAATGAGCGTGCCTTGGATTTTCTTTATTGTTATATAAGTGTGCCAGAGCATCAAATGGGTTGCGAGCCACTAGATCAGCATAGGCGTATATAATTAGGTGACCGACAGACAGTGTTGAGAAGTGAGAGTCAGTTGAGCAGTGGAGTGACATGTTGGCCAGCTGTGAGGGAAAAGCCTGCAGATCGGACAGGAAATTTCCTCTTTGATAGCGCGTGTTTGTTTAGCTGGACTCGGTTGACCCGTGCTGACCTCTCTGGTTCGTTGGGGCTCAGCGATCGTCGGAACGGAGCCCCCATCGCACCGCCGGCGACCTCGGGCCACCAGCCAAACAAGAGGCTCAGACCAACATCCTCCTCTGATTCTCTCACCGAGCCCCTCACGACACTGACAGACTGACAGAGTGTCGTGTGTTGATATCGATGAGATTCACTGAGTCAAACCCGCTGCTTTGGTTGAGTTCTGTCATTTAATCAGCGATGGTTCCAGTGACCCACAGTAGAACACATGGTTATAGAGAAGCTATAGGCTCTTCCTTACAGTGTAAACACGAATATGAGGCAACAATCCACCTGTGATTACTCTCCTCCATAAATCATTAAATTATGTTTGTAACGATGCCACCTGCGCAAAGAAACTTAAGCTCACCGTCCCAATCCTTACCCTTGTTTGTATATCTTGTGTGAATGATTCCCGACTCTGCGACCTGTTGGCCGCTTCATGACCTGCGGTGTGTGCGTGTGCACGCGCGCGTGTGTGTGTATGTGTGTGTGTTTGTGCGTGGTTCTTGACAGCTCCATTCAGACCATATTAGATAAACATGTGTTGGGAATCCCCTTCCAGGTGTACCGTAGAGATTCCTGATCTGTGTGGGATTTACACTGATTATCATCAGAGAGGGCGTCTTGCTCGGGCCCAGTGTCAGACACACACACACACACACACACACACACACACACACACACACACACACACACACACACACACACACACACACACACACACACACACACACACACACACACACACACACACACACACACACACACACACACACACACACACACACACACACACACACACACACACACACACCTGACTTAACATGCACTG
>NC_140169.1:114907508-114972508 GCF_963971535.1 Notolepis coatsorum | reverse complement strand
AATATCATCTCGTGAGACTGTGCATGTCTGCACGCGTGTGTATGTGTGTGCCTGTGTTTGTGTGCACGTGTGTGTTTCTGTGTGTGTGTGTGTGTGTGTGTGTGTCTCACTGCATGCATATGTGCCTGTGTTTGTGTGCACGTGTGTTTCTGTGTGTGTGTGAAAAGCTGCTGTAGTGTTGTGTAGTATTAACCGTGCCTGTGTTTGTGTGCTTGTGTGTGTTTCTGTGTGTGTGTGTGTGTGTGTGTGTGTGTGTGTGTGTGTGTGTGTGTGTGTGTGTGTGTGTCTCACTGCATGCTTATGTGCCTGTGTTTGTGTGCATGTGTGCACATGTGTGTTTCTGTGTGTGTGTGAAAAGCTGTGTAGTGTTGTGTAGTATTACCCGTGCCTGTGTTTGTGTGCACGTGTGTGTTTCTGTGTGTGTGTGTGTGTGTGTGTGTGTGTGTGTGTGTGTGTGTGTGTGTGTGTGGTGTGTGTGTGTGTGTGTGTGTGTGTGTGTGTGTGTGTGTGTGTGTGTGTCTCACTGCATGCGTATGTGCCTGTGTTTGTGTGCATGTGTGCACGTGTGTGTTTCTGTGTGTGTGTGTGTGTGTGTGTGTGTGTGTGTGTGTGTGTGTGTGTGTGTGTGTGTGTGAAAAGCTCCTGTAGTGTTGTGTAGTAGTACCCACAGCTGTGAGGTAACTGTGTACATATAAGCTGTCTCACTAGAGCTGTGTAACCTGAGTGAGGCAGAGATCAAAGGTCAGGTATTGAACTTGAATTACACTGGATGAGGCCTCCCCCTAAGACCCCTCCCCCCCCACTTCTCCACCCGATGGGGTTTGTTTGTTTTCTCTCCCGGAGCGTACCCAGTCCTCTTTAATGAGTATTTGATACACGCCCAGCGACGTGTGTTTACACTGCGCGTAACAGCGCGGACCGTGTGATCTTGCAACAGACTCAGACATGTGTGTCAATCTCCATGTGTGGTGCGTGAGTGTGTTGTTCGCTCTCTTTCATTCCAGTGCCCACCCTCCTCTGTTTCTCCCCTTTTCTGAAGACTGTACTGTAGCCTGAAGCCACAGCACCTGCCAGCCCCCCCCCCCCTTCCCTTCCCTTCAATCTGAGATAAGACAATAGCAGTAGTAGAGGTGTTAGGTTACAGAGAGAGAGAGAGAGAGAGAGAGAGAGAGAGAGAGAGAGAGTGAGGAGAGAGAGAGAGAGAGAGAGAGAGAGAGAGAGAGAGAGAGGAGAGAGAGAGAGAGAGACTAAAAGACATTTAAAGCGCCCTCTCTCGCCCCACACAAGGCCACCGCAGCGCTCCAGGTGTGAAAGTGTCACCAAAAAAAAATAGGCTTTTCCGAGGCAGAGACGTTGGGAAGAAGGACTTTCAACTCCTTTAAACTCGTAATTCGACTTGAACTGTGGGAGTCAGGTCCCCCCCTCTGCAAGCTGTTAACTTTTTAACATATCATTTTCCAAGAGCACATGTTCCATGTTATGTTAGTTACTATGGAGGAATTTGGACTGAATGGACATGAAGTTATTGAACTTGAGGACTGAGAGAGAGAGCGAGAGAGAGAGAGAGAGAGAGAGAGAGAGAGGAGAGAGAGAGAGAGAGAGAGGAGAGAGAGAGAGAGAGAGAGAGAGAGAGAGAAAGAGGAGAGAGAGAGAGAGAGAGAGAGAGAGAGAGAGAGAGAGAGAGAGAGAGAGGAGAGAGAGAGAGAGAGAGAGAGCGTGCTCATAATAGCAAGCAGAGGGAGCCATCGCCACTGAAGCTTAGTTATACCACAGCGCCCTCTGTTGGTGAACTTGCCCTACATCGTCACATGAAAGGGCTACGGAAACCCGTTGACAGACATGAAGGCCTTGTTCTTTTTATAGGCTCCTTGAAACCACATCCCTTGCGTCTTTGAACAGCTCATACTCACTAAGAAGTAGTTAGAGCCTTCCAGTCCTTACTCACTGTTTTATAAGTATGAGTGGGGAGAGGAACCCTTTGAAGTGTACCCTTTTAGAATCCCCGGGCTGATGGCTTTATAATACAGCAGTATAGGCAGCCTACGGTGTCATAAATAGCACACATGCCTTCTGAGTGACTGACGGGTGGGTTTCCCCATGATGCAGGTGGGTAAGATGGCTGCTAGATCCCACTGTGTGTGTGTGTGTGTGTGTGTGTGTGTGTGTGTGTGTGTGTGTGTGTGCGTGCGTGCCGGTGAGACTGCAGGCCTGCAGGCTTCAGATTGATGATGTTTTTTATTTTATTTTATTAATTAATTTTTTTGTCATATTTTTCCCAATAGCCAACAAATGAAAGGGTAAGTTCAGCATTTTGGAACCCTATAGCTCTATTTACTCCGTCCTTACCAATGATATTGTCGAACAATAGAGTCCTTTCTCAGAACAAGCCATGCTGTTCTTTATACTGGATATATACCCACAGTCCCAGCTAGTTATAAATCAATATCTGAAACGTAGAAAGAAAACTAAACTACTGTCTTTTACTATTATGCAGTCTGCTACTAAGGAATCAACCTTGCCTATATTACTACCTACTATGTTAATATATAGATACTACTATGCAGTCAAGACTGTAGCAGTCAAGTTCAACACATGTTTGATGAACAATCGTACTTACCCTTAGCTGCCAGAGTTGTACACTTACTGCTGACCTTTTGTACAGAACTTGTAAATTGCTTTGGATAGAAGCATCCGCTAAATGACTTAATTTAAATGTAATGTAGAAACTATTAAAGTAACACTTCACCCCAAATGTTGCCTATTGAGTTCCTGACGATTTTTCTCCCAATCTTCATCAGCTAAATGACTATATGTACATAAATGTAGTTAGTCACAAACCTAATGCAAAGTCAATGGGGCCACACTCTGTTCAATCCCTGACATAATCATTGAAACCTACTTTGGGTACCCTGTGGAGTAGGTTTCAGGATTTATTTCAGGGCCTGTACAGACTGGAGAAGGATTGTACTGAGAAAGGACTCTAATCTGATCTACAACATCTTTGGTAAGTAGGGAATTGGGCTAGGATTCCAAAATTCTGAAGTCACGTTTTCAAAAGTTGATTGATTGAATTTGAATACTGTTTTCACAAGTCTCAAATCTCATAATACTTTCTATTTTTATTTTCTCTATGGGTACATGGACTCAATTCGAGTTGGTCAATATGTTGGTCAGTATTGCCTTTTATTTATCTTTGGATATTGTTTATAAAGTATCGTGCCTCGAACCAAACCATGAGCAGTAACTAAAAATACTGCTCAAAATAAACGGTGTCGAAGTTACATGAAGTCACAACAATGAAACCCTGAGTGCACTAGCGGGAGAGAGACACAGGGTGGCGCTGGTCTACAACGCTTTCCACTGTAAGTCTTCAGGCAGGGTTCACACAGAGGACAGAGCAGTGAACCAAGCGAGTCTCATCATCAGATCCTCCGCAGTTCTGTCACAGTACCAGCTGAGCGATATGGCCAAAGGGCCGACGTCACACTCTTACAGTACTGGCTGGATAGCTGATTCAGATGAGTGAAAACGAGCTCAAATTGATGTGACAGGATTAAATCATCTCCCACACGCACTGACCCCGCGCCCTCAAACCTATTCGCTGAACATTATTAGCCTCATGCAGTGGCGGACTGGGACACAAATTCAGCCCGGGACATTCAGACGCACCAGCCCACACACCGGCCCACACACCGGCACAGTGGGCCCACATTAGTGGCCCACACACTGGCCCACATACTGGCCCACATACTGGCCCACACACCGGTCCACACACCGGCCCACATACTGGCCCACACACTGGCCCACACGCGTGTTGCTTTTTAACAGCGGAGCAGTGCAAGAATGTGACAATTTGACCATGTGACCGCGGCAACGCGGGAGAGCGGCAGTGCGGAAATAGGCTGTCTCTAAGACAAACTCTAACCTTAACCAGCTCCTTAACAGCGCCTAAACTTAACCGTTCTAACCTTAACCAACTCCGAAACAATGCCTAACCTTAACCTTAACCTTAACCATGCCTAACCTTAACCATAGAAAGAATATTGCCATTCTCTAAGACAAACTCTAACCTTAACCAGCTCCTTAACAGCGCCTAAACTTAACCGTTCTAACCTTAACCAACTCCGAAACAATGCCTAACCTTAACCTTAACCTTAACCATGCCTAACCTTAACCGGCGAAAGAATACATGTTAAAAAAAAAATCATGTTAAAAAAAAAAATTTGATGGGATTCGAACTCGTCAACAACGGACCGCAGGACCGCAGGACTGCTGCTCTGCCAGGTGAGCTGAAGCGCCGAATGAAAATCATGGCGGATTAGGGCGGTTACATAATTCCGCAAGCTCTGCCGCTCCGCTCCGCTCTGCGGTTGCCGCGCCTGCCGCGGGGCGTGTCGCAGCCAATCAGGGAAAACGCGGAAGCAAAAGCAGCACTGCTCCGCTGTTATTAAGCAATAGGCGGCCCACACACCGGCCCACACACCGGCCCACACACTGGCCCACACACTGGCCCACACACCGGCCCACACACTGGCCCACACACTGGCCCACACACCGGCCCACACACTGGCCCACACACTGGCCCACACACCGGCCCACACACTGGCCCACACACTGGCCCACACACCGGCCCACACACCGGCCCACATACTGGCCCACACACTGGCCCACACACCGGCCCACACACTGGCCCACACACCGGCCCACACACCGGCCCACACACTGGCCCACACACTGGCCCACACACCGGCCCACACACCGGCCCACATACTGGCCCACACACCGGCCCACACACTGGCCCACACACTGGCCCACACACTGGCCCACACACTGGCCCACACACCGGCCCACATTAGTGGCCCACACACTGGCCCAAAAAAAAAATAATAATAATAAAAATAAATATATATATATATAATTTTTCTTTTTTTTTGGACCAGCCTACTTTGGTTCCGGCCCATCGGGATTCGTCCCGAACGTCCCGATGGCCAGTCCGCCACTAGCCTCATGCGACGTCCTATAGAAGAGAGAGTTGGCATCGACTTAAAATATACTAATGAGGCTAATGATGCCAGTAAAATCCACCCTAAAACAAAATGCACATTATGACATTTCTATGAACCTAGGGACAGTTTAGATGAATAAAACAATTTATTAATTTTATTTTTATTTTTATTTTTTGAGTTATAGACACAATGAGAGGCATTTGCACAGAATACAATTGTGTAACTCCTCCTGCAATCAACAGTCATGTCTCGCCTTGACTACTGCAATGCACTGCTAGCTGCTGATGACCACCAAGCCACTTGGACTCAGAATGCAGCAGCCCACCTGCTCTCTAACCTACCAAAGTCAGCCCACGTTACCCCACTTCTTAGAGCGCTGCACTGGCTTCCCATTGCCGCACAAATCCGCTTCAAGGTCCTTGACCTGAATGAATGAATGAATGAAAACTTTATTTAACAGATTGCAGAATGGGTACAATACAGTACGGCTCAATACATACAATTGTTAAGGGGATGCAGACCTGAGAAAGACGTTTGTCTTGTTTCCATCAGGGTCCCCCATTTTCAATTCATATAGACATTTATGACATACATAACATACATGACATTTATGGCATAGGGACATATAGGTATTTAGTACTGATACACCTGGCATGGACTGTGCAACGAGGGGAACGGCTCCCTCCTACCTCCAGTCAGGTCTCTAACTAGACTTAAGACACCCTCAAGACCCCTAAGCTCTACATCTTCTGACCGCCTCAGACCCACTCCTATCCAAGCACCAAGGGGCTCGTCAAAGAGAAGTGGTGGAACGAACTTCCCAGTCAGGACAGATGAAACCCACCCTGAATTTGTGTTGAGATATTTCTCATATATCCACACATAGCAATGTTTGTCTCTTCCCACATGGAGGTAAAATGGGCGTTATTCATCTGAATTAATACTCCAACTTTGTGGGCACTGTAATGTAATAGCACCTACCTGGGGTTCTGGGATATCATGGATACATTTTCTACCAAGTGACCAATTGATTCACACTAGAAGAAGCTGGACTACTCTGTACTCAACAGAAATAAAATGTTGTTAACTAAAGCTACATACAAAAGGTAACTCAAACTACTTTACAAATGATCAAATCCACACATGGAATTTAATACCATATTATAAGAAAGTATTATGCCATGAATGAATGAATGAATGAATGAATGAATGAATGAATGAATGAATGAATGAATGAATGAATGAATGAATGAATGAATGAATGAACGAATGAATGAATGAATGAATGAAAACTTTATTTAACAGATTGCAGAATGGGTACAATACAGTACGGCTCAATACACACAATTGTTAAGGGGATGCAGACCAGAGAAAGACGTTTGTCTTGTTTACATCAGGGTCCCCCGTTTTCAATTCTGCAGTCATACATAATATACCAGTCAACTGAGTTTATTGCAAAGTGCACACTTCTTACTTTAATAGCTGCCTATACCAGTCAGACAGGAAGCAACACCAAATAACCCTATCTGGGTTCTTCACAGGAAAAGAATGTCAAGGAACGTTAACTTCCTTGTTCCTTCTTTTTATAGACATACAATAGTTTGTAGGTCCTGTAGTTAACCCTTTCACTACCACACTACAGAAGGTTAACCCTTTCACTGCCACACTACAGAAGGTTAACCCTTTCACTACCACACTACAGAAGGTTAACATTTCACTAGTGATAGTGAAAGGGTTAACCTTCTGTATTGTCACAGTGAAAGGGTTAACCCCTTGGTAGTGTGGTAGTGAAAGGGTTAACTACGCCTCAAAACAGCTAAAACTGAATTAACAACTACAATTGAATTCAGTTGAACTACCAGCAAGCTACTGCAAAGGGTAGTTAACCTACTAGTTGAATTACTACACCTAGTGAAACTGCTCCCTAACACTCATCACCAGTACTATGAAATAAAACAAATGAGAGTTTACGAGCTCAAACAAACATTCTATTAGTAAACACAGACTTCCATTCACTGTCTCTGGTATAACTGCAGGAACCGCTCCTTGATGACATCACAAATGAGAGTTTCTATTTTATTTTTTATTTTTTTCATTTTCAGTGTTTATGTACATGTTGACTTAAATGTCCAATAGCACAAGAATAACATGATTATGTTATGAATTGTGTTTCAGGCTAGATGGTCACTTTAATCGTGGCCTGCTTGAGTGTGTTTCTGCCCCAGGGTTAGGGTTAATCGTGGCCTGCTTGAGTGGGTGCTCTGCCCCAGGGTTAGGGTTAATCGTGGCCTGCTTGAGTGGGTGCTCTGCCCCAGGGTTAGGGTTAATCGTGGCCTGCTTGAGTGGGTGCTCTGCCCCAGGGTTAGGGTTAATCGTGGCCTGCTTGAGTGGGTGCTCTGCCCCAGGGTTAGGGTTAATCGTGGCCTGCTTGAGTGGGTGCTCTGCCCCAGGGTTAGGGTTAATCGTGGCCTGCTTGGGTGGGTGCTCTGCCCCAAGGCCTGCCGAGCCACAGAGACCTTGCAGAACCCAGTTGGTTGCTGTGACGTACATGGGTACGTGGGTTGGTCATTACCATTATTACTGTATTTATGACACCATCTGAACATCAGGTTAGTATATGTAAATGTGCTGTTTTGTATGTGTGATGTTGTGTCATCTCCTAATCTTCTGTTTCTGTTCCGCAGATGCCACTCATCTCCCTGATTGGATTGGTTGCACCTGATTGGTGCATCTTCAGGCAGGCAGTGGAGATGAGTGGATAACAGAGTGGGAAATGACACACGTCCTGGCGCCTCATTTGAATCACTGCCACGTTCCAGAGTGGAGTGAGGAGGTTGCCTTCTCGCCTAGCTGTAGCTTTGGAATGATATCGTGTGGTTTTCTCTTTGTGTCCCATGACTGGCACAGTTACATTTATATTATTTACTAAGTGTTTGTTTTTATATATGTATGTCTTGTTTGTTCTCCCCTACCTTTTTCCCCTGTGCATTATGGTGGAGGTTTCAATCCCTATCACCATAAATATATAATTTACTATTTGGAAAACATCTTGTGTTGTGGCTTTCTTACCTACCTGGGACATTGCTTTAAACGCATTTACTGAGAGAGGCTGTTTTTTTGTTCATGTGCAGCTGGCTCCAGTTATTATTCTGTGTGGTCCTTAGACCTTTGTACATGACATGGGGGCTCGTTAGTTTGCACAATTGTATAGTTCCTTGTTTGTTATGTAACATTGTAACTTGTCGATTGGAGCATGTCAGGTAAGATAGCGTTTTTTTTTCCATTGGTAAGTTATATTGTTGTGTTTCCATTGTCCGTGGTACACATTTTGATTGATGTAAACCGTTCTTGTGTGTAATAATCTTAACTAATCTTTTTTCTGCCACATAGGTAACGGGGTGATCACCTGCCTGGTTAGTGGAAGGGGGGCACGCGTCGTAATTCCGGTGGAGCGCGCAATGAAATCGGTAAGCGACTGAAGATATGTGTAGCCTCGCCCCGCTAGGGGGGTAGTTTAGCTGGGGATATGCTAGAGTGACACAGGTGATCCTAGTTAGGTGGTTAGGACCAACGTTTATTGTTTTCATGAATGGTAGATGTGGGCATTATATCAGATTGGTTAAAATGTATACTGCGGAATGTGGCGATTAAATGTGTTACGCACGGATATTGTGGAGTAGGTGAGTGGATGTTTCCTGGTGCCTGTTATTTGTTTGGTGGTAACGCGGGTTACTACGGGAGCACAGGGTATTTATACATAGGTTATTTGTGGCATAGTCACGTTCTGCAAGAGGTATGGCTGGGACAGCTTTTACTTTGGACGTTTTTTTTTGGCGGACCCTACGAGGGAACAAATTGATATCTGCACAAAAATAGACTTGTGTAGTGTCGCCAAACATTATGGCATTACTGTCCAAAGTTCGAAAAGTAAGGAGGAGTTGAAAGCAATCGTGCTGGCTGGGTTGTTGGATAAAAATATATTTAGTTTGCCCATAGCCCAGGGAAAGGTCTCTGAGAACGTCGCGCACGGCGAGGCGGCTGACAAGTCTAGTGAGGACACTGGTGGTTTAGATCGAAACGCTGGTGCGGTACAAAAACGGAGAGGTGGCATTTCCAAGGGGGAGGAGAATGACAGTGATGACTCTGTGCACTCAGGACGTGCCTCTGTTTCTTCTCCCACTCGTAAATCAAGTAGACGTTTGGCCCGTCTCCAGATGGAGGAAAGAGAGGCTATGCGAGACAGGGAGGAGAGGAAGGAAGAGAGAGACAGGGAAGAGAGAAGGGAGGAAAGAGAGATGAGAAGGGAGGAAGGAGACAGGCTGGAGAGAAAGGAGGAGAAGGACAGGGCGCTCCAGGTGACTATAAGAAGGATGGAGTTGGAGAGTGGTGGCTCTTCCTCCTCCTCAACTGAAGTCTCCCAGACCCCTTTTAGTATTGGGCAGCATATTTCTTTAGTTCCCATTTTTCGGGAGTCTGAGGTGGAATCATATTTCTCTGTTTTTGAGCATATAGCGTGGGCTTTGCATTGGCCAAAGGACCAGTGGGCGATTTTATTGCAATACAGACTCACTGGTAGGGCTCAGGGGGCGTGCCGGTCATTATCGAATGAAGACAGCGTGGTATATGAGAAAGTGAAAAGTGCTGTCTTGCGCGTATATGAATTGGTGCCGGAAGTGTATAGGCAACGATTTAGGGCACTAAGTAAAGCTCCCTCTCAAACACATGTTGATTTTTCCCGTGAACAACGGACTATGTTTGATCGTTGGTGTGCAGCATGTAACGTGGATGGCGTCGAAGCTTTGAGCGAGTTAGTCCTCATTGAGCAATTTAAGAACTGCATGCCCGAACGCATTGTAGTGTACTTAGAGGAACGCAAAGTTTCTACCCTCCAGGAAGCTGCAATTTTAGCAGACGAGTTCGCATTGATCCACAAACATGTTTCGGTGCGTGATGGGGTGTATGTTGGTGGCAGCTCGTTCTCTCCGTTTCGGGGAGGTGACGAGCGAGCATTCCGACCTCGCTCACCGCCGTCTCGAAATGCCTTGGGTGACGAGCGAGCATTCCGACCACGCTCACCGCCGTCTGAAAAGGCCACCTTTGTGTGTCATTATTGTAAGAAAGAAGAGCATTTTATGAGGGACTGTCATGCGCTAAGGGATCGACAGGAGACCAGGGAGTCAGCCCAGGAACCGAAAGGGGTGGGGTTGATTGGTACAGTGTCATGTCCTGACCAGAATAGCTCTTTTGAACGCTTTTTGTTTGATGGTTATGTGTCCCTGTCGGGTAAAGTTGGGGACTACCAACGGGTGAGAATACTCCATGATACAGGAGCCTCTCAATCGTTCATCCTGGCTGATGTATTACCATTGGATGTGGGCTCCTGTCAGTCGAGTGAATTAGTGAGAGGTATTGACATGGGGTGTGTGCGCGTGCCGTTGCATAAGGTGCATGTACAGTCTGCACTGATCACAGGTTGTTTTCCGGTCGCGGTTCGCCCATGTTTTCCCGTAAAGGGCGTGGATTTCGTCATGGGGAATGATATCGCTGGGGGTAAGGTCGTCCCTGTGTTGGAGGTTGAAGACACTCCATTTACTAACTCATTGTGTGATGCATTGATTGATAATCACCCCAATGTCCCTTCTATTTGTGCTGTCACTAGGGCACAGGAGCGGAAGCGAGACCATGGTCTAGCATTGGGTGGCTCTGTCTGTGGTGAGTTTTGCAAATTGGCGGTGGAGCAGCATTTTGAGTCGGGGGATGAGGTGTTTATTGTGCTGCCCACGCCTGGTACTATGCTCACTGCCCGGTTCTCAGGACCTTATGTGGTAAAAAGAAAGGTATCTGCCACTAAGTATATGTTGTATACGCCCGAGCGGCGGAGGAGGACACGCTGGTGTCATGTGAATAGGCTAATGAAGATTCCTGTCCGCGTCTCGTCGGAGTTGGGATGTGACAGGGCTGTTGGTTCACATGCTGTTTTGTGTTCTAATGTGCCTTACAGGACGCACAGTGTTGCTGTTGGGAGTGCGAACCCTGTTAAGCAGTTCGCGTATCGGTGTCCGGTGGCGATGAGGGAGGTCATGGGGAGAGAGGCTCTGTACCCCCTGAAAAAAAAGGGGGGGCTAGCTACACATGGTCATGGTCCCTGGAGCTCTTTTTGCGTTCTGGCTCCCAAGGCTAATGTGTCTCTCCATTTTCTGTACTGCAGGAGGGTGACGCGGGGCCTGTGTGGTGCTGATGTGGCCCATTTGGTGGGTGATTTTGTGGAGGAAAATTTGTTGTTGTTGTTGTTCTGTTCTCCCTGGGATGTGGTACTAATCTGATGTAGGGTAATACGTAATAATGTTTTGCTAACCCTACAGGTTCGCTCTTATGGGGGAGGTGTGACGTACATGGGTACGTGGGTTGGTCATTACCATTATTACTGTATTTATGACACCATCTGAACATCAGGTTAGTATATGTAAATGTGCTGTTTTGTATGTGTGATGTTGTGTCATCTCCTAATCTTCTGTTTCTGTTCCGCAGATGCCACTCATCTCCCTGATTGGATTGGTTGCACCTGATTGGTGCATCTTCAGGCAGGCAGTGGAGATGAGTGGATAACAGAGTGGGAAATGACACACGTCCTGGCGCCTCATTTGAATCACTGCCACGGTCCAGAGTGGAGTGAGGAGGTTGCCTTCTCGCCTAGCTGTAGCTTTGGAATGATATCGTGTGGTTTTCTCTTTGTGTCCCATGACTGGCACAGTTACATTTATATTATTTACTAAGTGTTTGTTTATATATATGTATGTCTTGTTTGTTCTCCCCTACCTTTTTCCCCTGTGCATTATGGTGGAGGTTTCAATCCCTATCACCATAAATATATAATTTACTATTTGGAAAACATCTTGTGTTGTGGCTTTCTTACAGGGCCGGACTGGGGAAATAATTCATACCGGGAGAAATAGCGCAAAATATAGCCCCAATCAGGCCACTTTTTAAGCGGGGGTCTGGGGGTCCCCCACCCGGAAAATTTGAGTTACAAAGACTTAATTTCCTGCATTCTGGTGAATTTTAGTGCATGTGAATCACAAACTAATGAGCCAACAATTGCTTAGTACAATGTAATGTTATGAACCTCAAATAAAACTGTTGTGGCACTAGCAATGGTACTCTATCCACCTTCAAAAAGAAAAAAGCAAGAGCACAACATATATATTAACATAACTATACTATAACATTAACATACTATTAGAATACAGTTAACCACTCTCTCCACCTATTCAAACAGAGCAAGAGCACAATACCATATTCACTTTACTGATGCACTACCCATCAACAGTTAAAATAGCCCTTTACACAAACATTAAATAACAGACCTTTCATTACAATACTATAATAACAGTAGCCACTGCCAGAATAGTGACACATGTATCGCGTGTGGTGAGCACACGCATGCATGCACAAGGTAGACAGAAGATTGCGTTGTCTCAATCATTTTAACTGTAAAATGAGCTCAAAGTATGAGCTCACTGACTGAAATTTCCAACAAAAAGCATCAATTGTCAAATAATATTGATCACATTAACTAGACTAGTTTTTGAGGAAATTAGAAAGGGAACAACTTAACCCTTGTGTCTGATCAGATTCTTATTTTTTTGATAACTTTGCAGTGATTATGTTTGTAGCCACTGTGGCAAAGGTGTGTAATCTTTGAATTATCTTGGAATTATTTTGACTTTCTCTTTCATAAATTGTTTATTCAACTTCAGCCCCAATCATAACCACCACATATTGTTTTTTGTAATGTCAGATTTAACAACTCTTTTCAGAAAAGTGGGAGTGTGCCATCTGCCATTCCATTCGCCGCCTCCGCTGTCAATCAGTTGTATCGCCTGGTCCTGCCTCCACCAATCACAAGCGGCAGCACAGCTCCATTGTGTGTGTGTGTCCGCGTGAGGGAGAGAGAGTCAGATAGTTCTCCAACTCTGTCGCAGACAGTGAAATCCTGGTTGTTCCCCACCCACCTAGGTTATCTAAAAACGATCGCGCCGCGCCGCCGCCACAACTAGAAACAATGGCCTGGCAAAAAAAAAATAAAAAATTATAATAAAAAAAATATATAATTTTTATTTTTTTTTATCTGTGCAGGCCAGGCCACCGGGAAAACTCCCGGTGCTCCCGATGGCCAGTCCGGGCCTGCTTTCTTACCTACCTGGGACATTGCTTTAAACGCATTTACTGAGAGAGGCTGTTTTTTTGTTCATGTGCAGCCGGCTCCAGTTATTATTCTGTGTGGTCCTTAGACCTTTGTACATGACAGTTGCACTAAATCTTTTATTCACATTTTTATACCGCTTTGAGGAGGGCTTTATTTGAGAAAATTCAAATTGTAAATCCAGATTTGTTATGGCAGTCTGAGAGTTGTATGTTAAGTTGTTTTTTTGTGGAGGACATCTTCGGTTTTGCAGGATTTTTGGAGAAGGCATGGCACTTGAGACAAAACACACTGTATCCTATATAATTGTATTTGAATTCATCTTGTTTTTGTTTATTTACATTGAGTACAGCTTGTGTTATATTACGTTTTATTGTATTTTATTGTATTTTCTTATGGCCATCTTGGTCTATATGTCATTTGTTAAGTAATTGGTAAAGTATATTATTATATACTTATTGTTATGTGTCTTGTAAGCCCATATGGGCTGGGCATACATCTGTATGTAAGACATGAAAATAAAAAATATCAAATCAAATCAAATCACAAATAACACTTTTGATTTCAATGACATAAAAACAGTTTCCCGTCCCCATAGGTTCCCACAGTGAGGCGCCTGCTTCACCCCCTGCTGACAAGTCTATCTCTCACTGTTCTAGTGTTTCAGGAAACGTGCTAGCCTAATTACTAAGGTTAAGATAATAAGATCTTAGCCGATACAAGGCTACCTACCCTACATCTCATGTCTCTCTGCGGGCTTCTCCTGCTGCTTTGTCAGGACATAGAGTAACACATTCATGCATGAAGGAGAAGGTGAGATATTATTACTCTGCAGGGTTGACAAAGATTAAGTTTGGCAGAACCTCAAATTTACTCTGCACCACACTATTAATGTATGGGGTCCTTAAATGTGTTCAGTCAGGGACCTACAAATGTATTCTCTCTCGCCTAAGGGCCTGGACTCATTAAAACATTTTAATACACTTTTTTTAATACACCAGAGGTAAGCTGCCTGCGAGACGTTGTTGGTCGTCCCAGCCCATATTTGAAGAAACCCGGCGATGACATACAGGTTGTTATGTGAAGGATAAACTGCACCAGAGAGAGAGCTGCTTCATTGGGAGTGATAATGAAAGCTCTGGCAGGAGGGCTTGTTTGTGCACACTTGCTTCTAGGCTGCATGCATAAACTCTGCTGCTCATTCGGTTGTGTCACTTCAACGAGGATGAACTGAATCACCTGTGCTCATCCCCACTGCGCACCACCCACGTGTAATGATGACGTGTAATGACAACACTTACACCTCTAATTATGATCCTTCAGCCATGAACCATACCTGAAGTGTGTATTTGACTCTGGACACTGGTGGTAACACCTTTCTTTAGGGGGCAGAATAATAACGAGTACTAGTACGAACCAACGTGGAATGCTGTTAACTTTGGCTGTTGATTCTTCCGTTAGTTACTCAAGAGCTGATGTCTCAAAAATATTCCAGAATGGCTTCTACTACCCTTGTCAATGACACGTTCAGTAAGTAAAGAACTATCAAGTTGACTCTCAAATGTCCATTCTTGTGTACCTGCTTATCGTTAATTCTAAGTTAACTATCACTTGTTGGGCGGCTAGGTGGTGTAGTGGGCAAGGCGCTCGCCATCAACGCTGGAGACGCTGGGTTCGAATCCAGCTCTCGGCGTTGCTATCAGCTTGGCTGGTCGTTCATACTAACACAATTGGCAGTGTTAGGGGTGGGAAAGCTGATGGGTGGGTCCTGGGCGTTGTGGACAGCGACCCCTACAGTTCGGTCGGGGCCGCCTGCACAGCGAGGGTAGGATCTGGAGGGAGGTAGTGTGACCTTCCACACGTTACACTCTCCCGGTGAGAATCTGCGCTGCCAGGCTGGCTGCCGGCTGGCTGCACATGCGTCGGAGGAAAGCATGTGACAGTCTCCTGCCTCCCGGACCAACAGTAGGGGGGAGTGCGCAACAACCAGGAAGGGGGTTGGGAATTGGCATAACGACGTGGGATGGGAGAAAAATCGGAAAAAGGAGGGGGGGGGGGGGGGGGAAAGATAATAAAAAAAATAAAAATAAAAACTATCACTTGTTCCGGTATGCTAATTGTTAATAAATGGTTCTTAATAATTATTTGTACTTCCTAAACTGTTATTCCATGTTATTCCCATGTGCCATGGGACTGTTCAGTCACTATTTGTGAACCACTCTCCCCTGAAGCTAGAAATCAGAGATAATTTGTGATGTCATAAGAAATTAATGAAGCACTGAGTCTGTGGTGCCATAGAATGTAAAGTTGAGCACTCACACCCAAGAATGGTTCATATTCTTGTATTGCTATGGTATATTGACTTGAGCAGACTGTTAGATCAACCCTGAAACTGAAAATATCTGTTATAATAGTTAATTCAAAATAATGCTTTAATATTGAACTGTAGCATTACATAGAGGCTACTAAAATGATTAGATCCCTCTACAGTAGTATGGGAATCTGTTGACAGTAAACTCTCAGGGTAATAACACAATGAAGATGCAAATATGGTCAGTGTTAGAACAAAGGGAGTAAAAGGTCACACCTCATTGTCAAGCAGAGAGCAGCTGGTCACAAACTGGCTAAGGAAAATATAATTACATTATACTAGATTAGAATGAAAAACAATATTGGAATAATAACAAGATCATAGTAACCTATCTGAGGTATTAGAGCAAAGAAGATTTGAATACCATTTAGGAATGTCAAACTGGTTAAGTAATAAAGCTATTTCACTCTGGTTGTAAAGCTTGCTAGAATCTAAAACCAAGGAACTATTAATTCAGTATACTTTATATAGGAAATCTGGTATTAAAATATGGACAACTCCACATTGGGTAAATGCTGAATATATATGTAAACTTATTACATTAACCATACAAATATAGAAAAGGTTTTAGAGTTAAGACTTCAAGAAACCACAGCACACACCCCGAGGAGAGACAGGGGGGCGGGATGCCCCCCAGAAGATCATCTAATTGGGACCCAAGGAACAGAGTGTTATGGTTTGACACCGACCCCAAACGCAACGACACAAGAGAGTAGGATTCAGAGTTGCCAAAAACAGGGGCTTGTTTATTGAGACTAATTAAACAGCATAGAATAGGAAGAGTCTAAACAAGACAGGAATTCAAGCAAGGATGAAAATGTTCTGCTGCTCTGCAGCTTCTCCCGAGGTGGTAGTAGGGGGTAGCAGATGCTGACGTCAGAGCCGCTCTGCAGACCTCTCTCGGCAGAATCTCCGAGGTGATGCGGGACCGAGAGAGAGAGAGAGGGAGCGAGTCAACACAGGGTGCAGGTAGAACGAGCAGGAGAACAGGAGAGGTGACTTGTCCCCAAAAACAAAAGTTATCCAAGTGAACTAATCTTCGTGTAAACACACACAGTGAGCAATGTTCCAAAACACAATCCCAAGTGAAAAATATCTTCGGTGCAAAAATAGACACTGAGAGCGAAGTCCAAAATACAATCCAATGTGATAATATCTTCGGTGTGATAAACACACAGTGGGAGATGTTAGGTCAAAATATTATCCCAGTGAAACAATCAAAAAGGCAACCGCTGGGTGAGTGACTGTCTGATAAAAAGGTGGTAATCTTCAGTGTTATAAAAACACACGAAAACGGAATCTGATCAAAGACAGTCATTAAAAACTCACCCAGGCGTTGTGCGTAAAGAGCGCTGGAACAGCAGCGGAGCGAGCGCGTCGCCACGGGAAAAAGGTGTCCAAGAGGAAGGCTTCTTGGATATCCTGGAGGTAAAGCACAGGGAACAACAGCAGCAGCAGGAACGGCGAATGCAAACAGAAAATATCAAAACGATCCAACAAAACTTGAGTGGGGAAACGGGGTATAAATAATACGGGATTGATTGATTGACAAGCAGTGACAGCTGGGGGATGTGATTGAAAAGCGTGTGGACGGGAGAGAACCAATCAACGACGTCTCTGGGAAGAAGCGTGTGAATGGGGGAATGAAATGATTAACAGAAACAAATGGAAAACAGAGCGAGGTGGTTTAAAGGAACAGAGCGAGGAAGTGAGCAAGGACAGAAACCTCACAGTACCCCCTCCTCCACGGGAGCCACCCGGCGACCAGGCCGACCCGGCTCGTCAGGATGGGCACGATGGAAGTCAGTGATCAAGCTGGGATCCACGATGAGCTGCCGGGAGACCCAGCTACGCTCCTCAGGACCGTAACCCTCCCAGTCTACCAGGTATTGGAACCCCCGGCCCCGCCGACGAACGCCCATCAACCGGCGGACCTGCCACTGGGGGTGACCATCCACCAACACGGGAGGCGGAGGATCAGGAGCTGGAGGCATAAGGGGACTGAGGGAGACGGGCTTAACCCGGGAGACATGGAACACGGGGTGGATGTGCATGGACGCAGGAAGTTTCAGGCGCAGGGCCGCCGGACTGAGTACCTTCAGGACCTCGAAAGGTCAGACGAAACGGGGGTTGAGTTTCTTGGCCGAGGACCGTAGCGGCAGGTCCTTTGCGGAGAGCCACACCCTCTGCCCAGGGCGGTAAGTCGGCGCAGGAACCCGGCGCCGGTCGGCACCACGACAGGCGCGCTCAGATGTCCGAAGCAGCGCGGTCCTGGTGATCTCCCAAACTCGTCGGCAGCGGTCGAGGTGGACCTGCACGGAGGGAACTGCCACTTCCGCCTCCTGTGCGGGGAAAAGAGGGGGTTGGTAGCCCAGGGAAACCTCAAAGGGTGAGAGGCCGGTGGCGGAACTGACCATTGAATTGATGGAGTATTCAACCCAGGGAAGGAAACGGCTCCAGGATGCCGGTCTCTCGGCTGCCACACACCGAAGAGCAGACTCCACGCTCTGGTTCATCCTCTCCGTCTGCCCGTTAGTCTGGGGATGATAACCAGAGGAAAGACTGACCGTTGCCCCCAATCCCTTGCAAAAGGCCCGCCATACCTGGGAGGTGAACTGGGGCCCCCGGTCAGAGACGATGTCCTGGGGAAACCCATGAAGGCGGAACACGTGGTGAGTCAGGAGGTCCGCCGTCTCGGCCGCCGAGGGAAGCTTGGAAAGGGCCACGAGGTGAACCCCCTTGCTGAATCGATCCACCACGGTCAGAAGGCAGGTGTTCCCCTGGGAGGAGGGCAGACCTGTGACGAAGTCCAGCGCCACATGTGACCACGGACGGCTCGGAACGGGAAGTGGCTGCAAGAGCCCGGAGGGTGCCTGGTGAGAGGCCTTGCTGCGGGCACAGACCGCGCAGGCCAATACGAACTCCTTGACGTCGTTCCGCATGGTGGGCCACCAGAAACGACGAGCCAGGAAGGAGAACGTGCGATGGACGCCAGGGTGGCAGGCGAACCGGCTGGTATGGCCCCAAAGCAGTACCCGGGACCGGGCAGAGTCGGGGACGAAGAGACGATGCATAGGGACGTTGCTAGGAGCACGCTGGAAGCGTAGGGCACGCCTAACCACACCCTCGATGCCCAAGGTGATGGCTCCAACCACTCGGGCCTCCGGGAGGATGGGAGTAGGGTCCTCAGAGGGTGGAGCCCCCTTGGAGTGTAACCGGGACAGGGAGTCGGCCTTCGTGTTGCGGGAACCGGGGCGGAAGGTCAGCGAGAAGTCGAACCG
The DNA here is from genome assembly GCF_963971535.1 of Notolepis coatsorum. Taxonomy (NCBI): domain Eukaryota; kingdom Metazoa; phylum Chordata; class Actinopteri; order Aulopiformes; family Paralepididae; genus Notolepis; species Notolepis coatsorum. Next base: position 114,953,647 of record NC_140169.1, on the reverse strand, counting down.
ACTGAGGAAACTGGCCCATCTCGCCTGCCGACCGTTGAGGCGCCTGGAAGCGCGGATGAACGTCAGGTTCTTGTGGTCCGTCCAGATGGTAAAAGGCTCCTCGGCACCCTCTAGCCAATGACGCCACTCCTCCAACGCAGCCACGACCGCCAGCAGCTCCCGATTGCCGGTGTCGTAGTTCCTCTCGGCAGGGAGGAAGCGACGCGAGTAGAAGGCGCAAGGATGCACCTTCTGGTCCGAAAGAGAACGTTGGGATAGGACAGCGCCCAGGCCAGTATCCGAGGCGTCCACCTCCACAATGAACTGTCTCTTGGGGTCAGGGTGGAGCAGGATAGGGGCGGAAGTGAACCTCTTCTTGAGGGAGCGGAACGCAGCGCATGCCGCTGGGGACCAGTCGAACGGCAGAGCGGGGGAGGTCAGCTTGGTAAGTGGCTCCGCCACTTGACTGTAGTTCCGGATGAACCTTCGGTAGAAGTTGGCGAACCCGAGGAAACTCTGTAACTCCTTCCGAGTGGTGGGTTCAGGCCAATCCTCCACAGCTTGGATCTTGCGAGGATCCGCTCGGGTCAAGCCCTTCTCAACGATGAAGCCCAGGTAGTCGACGGAGTCGGAGTGGAAACGGCACTTCTCCGCCTTGACGAAGAGCCGATTGTGGAGGAGGCGCTCCAGCACACGGCGGACATGCTGGATGTGTTCCTCGAGGGTCCTGGAGAAGATGAGAATGTCGTCCAGGTACACCACCACGAACACCTCCAGCATGTCACGAAGGACGTCGTTCATGAGTGCCTGGAATACCGCCGGGGCGTTGGTGAGGCCGAACGGCATCACTAGGTACTCGTAGTGGCCCCTGGGGGTCTTGAAGGCGGTCTTCCATTCATCGCCCTCACGGATACGGACAAGATGGTAGGCACTCCGGAGGTCCAGCTTGGTGAAGAACGAGGCCTGGGTCAGTGGCTCGAAGGTGGAGCTCATGAGAGGTAGAGGGTACTTGTTCTTGATGGTGATCTCGTTGAGCTGACGATAGTCGATGCAGGGTCGCAGGTCCCCATCCTTCTTACCAACAAAGAAGAAACCGGCCGCCACCGGGGAGGAGGAAGGCCGAATGAGTCCTGCTTCCAATGACTCAGAGATGTAGAGATCCATCGCCTTCTTCTCCGGAACGGTCAGACTGTAGAGGCGGCTGCCGGGAAGGGGAGCCCCTTGGCGGAGGTCGATGGCGCAGTCATAGGGGCGGTGAGGTGGAAGGGCCTGAGCCCTGGATTTACTGAAAACCTCCAAGAGGTCGTGGTACTCGGGAGGTATGGACGAGAGGTCCGGAGGCAACTCACCAGCGGGCCTCCGGGGCGGGGGACAGGACGCCGCCTGCAGACACAGGGCGTGACAGGAGGAGCTCCAGCCCTTGATGGTACCGGAGGACCAGGCGATGTGGGGCTCGTGCAACGCGAGCCAGGGCCTACCCAGGACCACCGGGACAAGGGGGGATTGGGTGATGAGGAACTGGATTCTCTCGACGTGGTTCCCAGCGATGGTCAGCACGACTGGGCCGGTGCGTTGAGAGATGTCGGCCAGGCGGTGTTGGTCCAACGAGAAGATCTCCAAGGGCCTCACCAGGTCCTCAAGTGGAATGTTGGCTCGGGTAGCGAACTCGAAGTCGAGGAAATTCTCGTCAGCCCCAGAGTCGATGAGGGCCTCCACCGTGGCACGTTGGTCCCCCCAGGACAGGGTGACGCTCATCAGATGGTCAGGTGGTGCGCGGCGCTGGGAATGGGAAAAACGGCTCACCAGGATCTCCCGGGGTCTCGGCGAGCCTGATCTTTTGGCCGGGTGGGGCAGTCGGCGATTCGGTGTCCCGCACCTCCGCAGTAGAGGCAGAGACCGGACCTGAGCCTTGCCTCACGCTCCGCCTGGCTCAGATGAGAGCGTCCCAGCTGCATGGGTTCCTCCTCGCGAACCGAAGGGGGAGGCCTGCTACCACCAGTAGTGTTGAGGACAGGGCGTCCAGGAGTGACGTCATGCGTCCGGGGAATCCGGGGTACCTCAGGAGGTAACAGTCGGGTCCTCTCACGCCTTCTCTCCAGGAGGCGTCCGTCGATGCGGATGACGAGGCTAAACAGGTCCTCGAGGGAGTCGGGCAACTCCCGGGTAGCGAGCTGGTCCCGGACTGCGTCACTGAGTCCCCTCAAGAAGGTTAGGCGAAGTGCAGGGTCGTTCCATCCACTCTCCACCGCCGCCAGTCGAAACTCCAGGACATAGTCCGTCACCCTGCCGCTCCCCTGTCGGAAAGTCCCCAACCGGGCTCCGGGGTCCAGACCTCGGGCTGGATGGTGGAACACTCTGCGGAGCTCCGCCACGAAGTCTGGATAGGAGAAAACAAAATCTGCATCCATTGCCCAGGAGGAAGTGACCCACTGGGCAGCATGGCCTGAAAACAAGTTCGTCATATAAGCCACTTGGGACCCTCGAGCAGTAAAACGGCTTGGTTGATGACGGAAAACCAACTCACATTGCATGATGAATGTGGCACACTCCTCGGGATTGCCGTCGAACAGCCGTGGGACGGAGAGACGGGGTTCCCGAGGTGCGGGATCTGCTGGGGCTGCGGTGAATGCTCCTGAAGGATGTGAAGGAAGTAAAGCATTAACGGTGTCGCTCAGCGAGTGAAGCTGAGCGAGAATACCGGATTGTTGTCCCGCCAGAGCGGCCATTGACCCTTGAATAGGCAGGACCTGTTCCCTGAGATCCTGCACCGCAGCCGCAGCCCTCTCTAGTTGGAGACTGTGATCCCTGGTCAACTCGACTTGATTAGCAAGTGCGGTTCTGACCCTCTCTGTGTCGGCTGGGGTCGTCATTTTGGTTGGATCGTAATGTTATGGTTTGACACCGACCCCAAACGCAACGACACAAGAGAGTAGGATTCAGAGTTGCCAAAAACAGGGGCTTGTTTATTGAGACTAATTAAACAGCATAGAATAGGAAGAGTCTAAACAAGACAGGAATTCAAGCAAGGATGAAAATGTTCTGCTGCTCTGCAGCTTCTCCCGAGGTGGTAGTAGGGGGTAGCAGATGCTGACGTCAGAGCCGCTCTGCAGACCTCTCTCGGCAGAATCTCCGAGGTGATGCGGGACCGAGAGAGAGAGGGAGCGAGTCAACACAGGGTGCAGGTAGAACGAGCAGGAGAACAGGAGAGGTGACTTGTCCCCAAAAACAAAAGTTATCCAAGTGAACTAATCTTCGTGTAAACACACACAGTGAGCAATGTTCCAAAACACAATCCCAAGTGAAAAATATCTTCGGTGCAAAAATAGACACTGAGAGCGAAGTCCAAAATACAATCCAATGTGATAATATCTTCGGTGTGATAAACACACAGTGGGAGATGTTAGGTCAAAATATTATCCCAGTGAAACAATCAAAAAGGCAACCGCTGGGTGAGTGACTGTCTGATAAAAAGGTGGTAATCTTCAGTGTTATAAAAACACACGAAAACGGAATCTGATCAAAGACAGTCATTAAAAACTCACCCAGGCGTTGTGCGTAAAGAGCGCTGGAACAGCAGCGGAGCGAGCGCGTCGCCACGGGAAAAAGGTGTCCAAGAGGAAGGCTTCTTGGATATCCTGGAGGTAAAGCACAGGGAACAACAGCAGCAGCAGGAACGGCGAATGCAAACAGAAAATATCAAAACGATCCAACAAAACTTGAGTGGGGAAACGGGGTATAAATAATACGGGATTGATTGATTGACAAGCAGTGACAGCTGGGGGATGTGATTGAAAAGCGTGTGGACGGGAGAGAACCAATCAACGACGTCTCTGGGAAGAAGCGTGTGAATGGGGGAATGAAATGATTAACAGAAACAAATGGAAAACAGAGCGAGGTGGTTTAAAGGAACAGAGCGAGGAAGTGAGCAAGGACAGAAACCTCACACAGAGAAAACTCCATATATAGAATCAAGAAAGCTAATTGGACCAAACGTATTATTAGAATGTGCTAGGATTGGTGGGAAATCAGAGTATTTAAGACAGAACACAGTGTTAATTCAGGAGGCCAGTCAGACCCACCCCCACCGCTGCCACAGACTGTACTGCTATTTGCCGCTACGTGAGTAAACTGTATATGGAATAATCACTGTTTGTGATAACTAGAGTAAAATGCCTATCTTAGACCAGGTTTAATCATGTGGTGGCAAAGAGTAAGATAGTCTATTCCATTGATAAACATGACTACTTTTATGTGCAAACTTGTCTTGATGTTAAGAGCCACCGTGAATATGAATATGTAAACCTCATCAATCCTTTTGTACAATCATGTCTTATGAAAAATTATGAATAATCCCTGTATGTAACTGATGCATTTTCACCTTTTGGCCTCTCGGCAATAAATACATGAGTTTGAATTCGAACTCTGTGGTCTGGACTGCACGTTTATTCCTTGCTGGCTAAGCCAGAGGGGGGGACCATTCTATCACTCTGTCCTTCTTCCCTCTAGTTAGCAACCTGTATGCACTGCAAATGACCTTAGATATTGATAATATACGACATTGCCAACACGTCTATAATAGAATTTAAACCTATATGATGTAAGAGCAATAATAATATAATAATAATAATAAGCCGCGTTTTTTCTTCCTTCTTCCCAAGATGCACAGATATATAGATAGATAGATAGAGAGATTAGATGCAGTGTGCTTGTTTTGCAGTGAGTGCTGCGAGCAGTGGTAATAATAATCACTTCCTATATTTGGTTCGCGCTTGGTTCGATGAAGCCGAACCGAGACCGACGTTTTCAGGCGGACCAGAGTTCGACTGTTTGGTCCGCGAACCGAGTTCGACGCGCATTCACACAGACCCTAAAAACCGGACTATCGAATTCTGGTCCGAAAGTCCGGACCAAACAGCCCCTGTGTGAAAGCGACCCTAGTTTTAATACAAATCGTCTTTCTCTTTGAAATGCTGACAACCATGACAAGGAAGATTAGCCATTTAATGGCATAATGATTCTCCAAGTCAAGAGAATTGGAAAATCTCTGTGGATTGATTGATTGATTGATGTTTTAAATGTTTGTGTCTTACATACAGATGTATGCCCAGCCCATATGGGCTTACAAGACACATAAACAATAATATGTAACGGATGGTACCGTGAGGTGCAGTCCCGATGGACTTCAGATGTTGTGAAGTGACTGTGGCGAGTAGCGGTGCTATGGGTTAAACTCACTCTCACCCTTAAAAGACACATAGACACGTTACACAGCAGTGTTCACCTCTTGGTATAGAGGTCTGTGCTGTAGCCCGCGGTGCGGCAGACCACAGGTTCGAAACTCCCTCGGGGCATCGAAGTTTAAGGTGACGATATGACAACCGTTACATATAGTGTACTTAACTATACGTATATAGACCAAGATGGCCAAAATAAAACAAAATAAAACATAACAAGCTGTAAACAATGTACTTCAAAGAAACAAGAGGAATTCATATAAAATTATATAGGATATAGTGTGTTTTGTCTCAAGTGCCATGCTTTCTCCAAAAACCCTGCAAAACTGAAAATCTCCTCCACAAAAAAACAACTCAACATACAACTCTCAGACAGCCAAAACAAATCCGGATTTACAAATAGAATTTTCTCAATAAAACCCTCCTCAAGTCGGTGTACATTACAAAGGGCAGTGAAAAACAAAATTTTATTCATCCCACTCCCACTCCCAGATCACAGAGAACACACAAGTAAAATTTTTATAAAACTCTAACCCTAACTAACCTTACTGTCATGCACTTGTCCTAATAAACTAACCTACACTGTAGCACTCAACACTTTGATGAACATTGTTACTCAGCTGATAGGGTTGTGCCCTTCCTGATGACTTGTCGTACAGAACTTGTACTGTAAGTCGCTTTGGATAAAAGTGTCAGCTAAATGACTAAATGTAAATGTAATGTATATACCACTGGGTGGGAAAGCACCAACAAACAGACAGACAGACACAGACAGACAGACAGACAGACAGACAGACAGACAGACAGACAGACAGACAGACAGACAGACAAAGATGCAGACATGTGTAATCTCTCTCTCTCTCTCTCTCTCTCTCTCTCTCTCTCTCTTCTCTCTCTCTCTCTCTCTCTCTCTCACATAGTACCGTATATTTGTATGTCTCTAAATGTCTTGATGAATTGAAAATGGAGGACCCTCATGTAAACAAGACAAAGTCTTTTTCTGGTCTTCATCCTCTTAGCAGTTGTTTGTATTGAGCTGTACTGTATTGTACCCATTCTGCAATCTGTTAATAAAGTTTTCAATCAATCTCTCTCTCTTTCTCTCTACAGCTGTCTCTTGGTATAGGGGTTGCCAGGGACTTTCCTCCTGAACTGCCACTGCTAATCAATCATTAATGACAGCAAACAAAACGTACGCAACCTCCATTCCGGACAGACATGAAACCTGTCAGTCAAAATGTGTCGGTTGTTTGATGTGTTTGACAGTCTAGTCAGGAGCGGGCTCTGACCGACCACAGAGAGAGACATATAGAGAGACACAGAGAGAGAGAGGAGAGAGAGAGAGAGAGAGAGAGAGAGAGAGAGAGAGAGGGAGAGAGAGGAGAGAGAGAGAGAGAGAGAGAGAGAGAGAGAGAGGAGAGAGAGAGAGAGAGAGAGAGGAGAGAGAGAGACATATAGAGAGACAGAGAGAGAGAGAGAGAGAGAGGTAGAGAGGAGAGAGAGAGGGAGATAGAGAGAGGAGAGAGACAGAGACAGACAGAGAGAGAGCGGCGACATATTTTTTAATCTTCTTCGCCCACTCATTCGCGAAAATGAGTGGGCGCTATCACAAGTCCCAGAAGGCTCCTTTGTTGTGTTTTTTTCTTGACAACAAAGTGAAACTCAGAGATGCTTTTTTTTACGAGCTAAAGTTTGTGACACTCTCTCACAGAAGTTGTTTTATTTGTAGAGGTTTAGGCATGAAGAAATAAGCGACACGCCACAGGGCTCGGGTGGGCAGACGAGACACGGGAGGCCAGTCACGCACCTCGGTCCCCTGAGAGGAGAGTGAAACGCCGTGTTCAGTGAAAGAACGGTGAGGCTCAAACTTAAAGGGTAAGTTCAGAACGTTGGATCTCACAGGTCTGTCTCCCGCCTGTGTTCGGTGACGTCGTCGAAGGGTAGAGTTCGTTCTGAACACGATCCTTGCTGTGCCGGATTTAAATGTACTCGAAAACACACTTCTCATACCCTCATCCTCTTGAAGAAGGCTTCTTCTCATACCCTCATCCTCTTGAAGAAGGCTTCTTCTCATACCCTCATCCTCTTGAAGAAGGCTTCGGTGTTTGTATGGACTGAAATGTGGCCCCCGTTACTTTACATTTGTTTCGCCGCTAACTAGTTTCGCCTCAAGACCCCTACGCTCTGCATCTTCTGGCCGCCTCAGATCTACTCCTATCCAAGCTCCCGGAGGGTCATCAAAGAGAAGCCGCCTATTCTCAGTCCTTGCCCCACAATGGTACCCATCCCAGTTAGGACAGCCGAATCCCGTCCAATCTTTCGCTGTCGACTAAAGACTCACTTCTTCAACCATTATCTGAAATGATAAAAAAAAAAAAAAAAAAAAAATCTAACCCCGACTAACCTTAATGTCATGCACTTGTCCTAATAAACGAACCTACACTGTAACACGCAACACTTTGATGAACATTGTTACTCAGCTGATAGAGTTATACCCTTCTTGCTGTCTTGTCGCACAGAACTTGTAAGTCGCTTTGGATAAAAGCGTCAGCTAAATGACTAAATGTAAATGTAAATGTAAACTAGCCGGAACTGTGGGCGAAGAACAGCAGGAATTGTGCTGAGAAAGGACTCTACTGATCAACAACTGTCACGGTTCCTATACCTGGCTACTCAAGGTCTCATGTCCGTTGCAGGTTTCATGGTGGCAGCGTGTTGCCATAGCAAACGCCCTCTGATGCTCCTGTTAGCTAATTCCAGCATCACACTAATCTTCCTCCTCTCCTCTCAGCTGTCCTGCTCCTTTAGTTTTCTTTCCCCATCTCTCTCTCTCTCTCTCTCTCTCTCTCTCATCTCTCTCTCTCTCTCTCTCTCTCTCTCTCTCTCTCTCTCTCTCTCTCTCATCCTCTCTCTCTCTCTCTCTCATTAAGTCAGGTGGAGAATGCAGGTGCTGTCAGTGGAGCAGCTGATTGACGTCTGTGGGTCAATTACGTCAGTAATATAATAAAATGCATGCTAGGTATATATATTCCTGCAGTGCCGATACATGCATGCTAGGTATACTCCTGCCCTGCCGATACATGCATGCTAGGTATATATACTCCTCATGTTACAAGTTTGTTTATTTGTCACAATAAAATACACGTACTTTACGGTGAAATGCCTTGGTTCTGTATGAGCCCCTGAGAGTGTGCTTCATACAGTAAAAAAAAAGTAAGTAAGAAAGTAAATAAAAAGTAAGTATTCTTACCTCCATCTCGAAAGTCATGGAAAAATAGTCTACTAACAGGTAGAAAAGTACCTTGCGGAAAAAAAGCAAATCTACGAATTCCAATCTGGCTTCAGAACATTCCACTCCACTGACACATGCCTTCTCTATTTGAACGACCACATCAAACAAGAGGTGGACGCGGGCAAATACTGTGGCATGGTCATGCTGGACCTCCAAAAGGCTTTCGACACTGTCAATCACTCCATTATGATTGACAAGCTAAAAGCAATTGGTTTTGATAGTCTATCAGTGAGCTGGACCATTACTGTTCCTAATTTATGCAAATGACATCTCATCAGCTTGTGACTGCAACTTGTTCCTGTTCGCGGACGACTCAGCCCTGCTGGTCTCTGACATGGACAATTTGCAGGTTGAAAAAGCCCTCAGCATGCAAATTGTCCATGTCAGAGACCAGCAGGTTGAAAAAGCCCTCAGCGGGAGGCTGGGTAGCGCAGTGGAGAATGCACTCGCCTACCACCGCAGAGACTCTGGGATCGAATCCAGCTGTCAGCGGTACCAGTCGTCCCTACTAACACAATTGGCAGTGTTAGCGGGTGGGAAGCCGGCGGGGTGTGTGTCCTGGTCATTGTAAACTGCGGTTCCTACTGGTCGGTCGGGGCGCCTGTTCAGCAGGGAGGAGATCGGTTACATTCCCCCAGTGAGAGTCCTCGCTGTCAGGTAAAAAGAAGCGGCTGGCTGACTCCACATGTATCGGAGGAGGCATGTGGTAGTTCTACATCCTCTCTAGGCTGACAGTGGGAAAATGCGCGCAACGACCAGGAAGGGAATTGGCATAACGACTAAATTGGGATGGGAGCAAAAATACAGAAAAAGTGAGAAATTCTTTTTTATAATAAATAAAAAAATTTGTTTTTAAAGCCCTCAGCTCTGAACTCGGCAGAATGTGCACCTGGCTCGCTGATAACAAAATATCATTACATGGGTAAAACAGAGTCCATTCTCTTTGGATCAAATAACAAACTCAGCAAGGCCAACAGTGGGTGACAATATTTGTTACAGTGGGTGACAATATTGTCACAAGGAAAGATGAAATTACCTACCTGGGTTCCATCCTAGAGGCAAATCTTTCCTGTGACAAAATGGCAACCAATGTAATCAAAAAAGTCAACCAACGAACACGATTCTTGTACCGGATCTCCTCTCTGGTAAACAAGAATACCCTAAAGACTCTAACAGGAGCACTCATTCAAGGGTACTACGACTATGCTTGCACCTCATGGTACCAAAGCACCTCAAAGGCCCTAAAAACAAGATTTTAAATATCACAAAACAAACTGGTCAGACTACTGCTTGACCTTACTTCTAAAACCCACCTCACCCCTGCTCATTTTGACAACCTAGGATGGCTTAGAGTAGCCGACAGAGTACAGCAACTTGCAATGGGCCTGGTCTACAAGATACACTACACCACTAAGGTACCCATGTACATGTCGAAATACTTCCCAAAGGTCAGTGAATTCCACGACCACAACACCAGAGGGAGCTCAACAAATCATGTGAAACCCAGATTCGGCTCAAACAAGGGACTAAATAAGTTTAGCAAATATGCCACAACAATGTGGAACGCCCTACCCACAGCCGTAAAATTATGTGAATCCCTACCCTCCTTCAAAACCGCTCTCAAAGAGCACCTACGGGAGGCTGCAATTCGAAACTGGCCCCGGTAAATGTCCAACCCCCCCCCCCCCCACCCCCACCCAACCCCCTCCAATGTACTGTTTCTTCCCCCTCGAATGTATATATGTATATATTTTATTTTAGGATCTCTGTCTCTTAAGTACTGTATATTTGTATGTCGTGTATGTCATAAATGTCATGATGAATTGAAAATGGGGGACCCTGATGTAAACGAGACGAAAGTCTTTCTCTGGTCTGCATCCCCTTAACAATTGTGTGCATTGAGCCGTACTGTATTGTACCCATTCTGCAATCTAATTCATTAATAAAGTTTTAATTCAATCAATCAAGTAAAAAAGTAAGTAAAGAGGAATATACATATATACAATATACAGTACAATATATTACAATAGGTACAATATTTACAACAAGCATGGGTAAGGCTAAGAGAATAATCAAAGACTCCAGCCACCCAAACAACTGCCTCTTTGAACTGCTGCGGTCAGGCAAGCGATACCGGAGTCTCATGGCAAGCACAGAGAGACTAAGAAGAAGCTTCTATCCTCAGGCCATCAGAATGCTAAATGACAATAACACTATGTAACAACCATCAAATGCACTCACAGCACACACATCCACACGCACACACTCACTTTAAACAAACAACTCACTGCAGCACCCACTTTACCCACTTTAGAACACCTAAACACACTATATTTATTGGTAAAGAATTTGCACTACAACCCATACCTCATTACACCTTACTGTAAATTGTACATTTTACCTCATCCCATTTCTGCATTGTACTGTATACTAGTTAACTAGTATATTGTATTGTAACTCAGTTACTTTTCTACTCTGCATTGTACATTGTATATATGTATATATTGAACACTTTTGTCTACGTACTTGACTTCCATTCTATACTTACTATACTTATTTTATACCTATCTATTTTTTTCTAGCACATCCTCTGGAGAAAAACAGAAAGAAGCATTTTATATAAAGGTATTCTGTACTTCTGTATGACAACTAATAAAGAAACTTGAACTTGAAACTTGAATATACAATCTAAAGTACAACCTAGGTACAATCTAGGTACAATGAGTAAAAACCAGTAGTTTAGTAGTAGTTAGTTACTTAGTTAGTAACCAATGAGGTACAATGCAGAAAATGAGGTACAAAACTTTAAGGTAAGGTGCAAATGCAAATGAGGTATGAATGTAGTGCAAATCTCTTTAATAATAGATAAATATAATGTAGTGTTAAAGTGTCTAAAGTGAGTGTTAAGGTGAGTGTTTGTTTAAATGGTCCTGCTCTGTCGATACATGTATACTAATACTCCTGTCGGCAGATTTTTTTGAATTTAATTAACCTGTACGTGCAATTTCCTGCAATATAGAGCCTTCAATCTTGACCAATAAAGCTGCTCTTTTCACTATAAAACTCAGTTAACCATAACGTAGTTATGGTTAGATTTATATATTGGGGGGGGATATATCATATTTTTCATATGATCAAAAAGTGGTGGAGCAAGAGCATACCTTTGCTCCCCCAAGTTCAATAGTGGGAGAGCAGAGATGCTCCGAATGCTCTTATGGCCAGGCGTCTATGATTCACTGATACAAAGTAAAATAGTGCAGTGCAATAAAATAGTTAGTAAAATAGAATAAAATAATGCAATAGTGCATTGCAATAAAATAGTTATCATCGTATTTTTTCGGGAGGCCGGTAAGGAGTGCATTACAGTAGTCGAGTTGGCTTGAAATAAAGGCATGGATCTGGTTTTCAGCGTCCTTTTGATTTATAAATGGCCGTACTTTAGCTATGTTTCTAAGGTGGAAGAATTAAGTTTTTGTCAACTTGTTGATTGTGATTTAAAGCTTAGGTCTGAGTCTACCATGACACCAAGACTTAACTCACTCAAATACAGTTAGCAGCTGGATAGACCACAGATGGAAATTAGCTTCTGCTAAATCTGGTGCAAACATATTTTCATGTAACAATGATGAATTGTCAAAAAAAAAAAAAAAAAAAAAATAAATAGATTCTGGGCTTTTCAGAAAACATTCGGGGCTTGAGCCCAAGTAGCCACCCCCTAGCCCCGCCCCTGACTGGCATTACAACTGGAGTTGGTCCCCAGGGCGCCTAACTGCAGCTGCCCACTGCTCTTCAATAGTTAGGATGGGTAAAATTCCCCAAGGGGATTCATAGAAATGACTTATTCTTCATTAATTTGGGGTCATTGGACTGTCCAATCACAAAAGCTATTATTCCATTTTTCCATCTAGCAGCTGTCTACTAGTCACACTTGCTTTGCTTTGATACATAGGCTATTCATATATGGCATCATATTTTCTTGGTATCAAATGTTTGTATTGAGGAATGATACTGGTGGCATCACCCAGATATCTGGTACAAGTATCAGTGCATCCCTATTATGGAAGTAACTATAGAACACACTTTGCTTCCAATGAGGGTTTCGTGGGGTAGAGATGTGGTGGTTGTGGTGATGATAGATATGACCCCTCTCTGTGATTAATGGTTTGATGTTCATCGTGTTCCAATAGGATTTCTCCACAGATGTTCTGTTCAGATGACACATCCACTGCAGGAAAGCTCTGCGAATAGCAGTATATAGAGGGTCATAAACTAAAACTCTGCACAAAGAATCATCGGCTGCCCCCTCCCCTCCCTGAAGGACTTGCACAACTCCCCCTGCCTCAACAGAGCAAAAAAACATTACGAAGGACAGCTCACACCCTGGCTTCCACCTCCGCCTGTTGCCATCGGGCAGGCGTTACAGGTGCATCAGAGCCAGAACAAACAGGCTCAGAGACAGTTTCTTCCCCAGAGCCACCACCACCTTGAACTCTAATATGCACCAATAATTCACCCTGTCCCCCTCCTCCCACACTGTGCAACATCCTACCCCTCAAGTGCAATATCCACAGTGCAATACCCACCCACTACCGTCTGACACTGTGATTGCTATTTTGTATATTGTTATTTTGTATATTGTTGTTATTTTGTATATTGTACAGTATAGTACCATTGTTTTATTGTATAGTATTTTATGTTTATCTTTTATTACTTGTGTGATTTTATATTCCACTACTGCACCTTAAGTTTGAGTCCCAAATCTTGTTGTATGCAAATATAATGACAATAAAGTACAATCTAACAATCTAATCTATAGTGTGCAGACTTTCTTCACACACAGGGACACCATCAGCTATAGTCCACCTGTGAGAATAGTTTATATAGAACTAGTTGACATAGAATAGTTGATGAGATCCATACGATGTTGAATCACAAAGTAGCCCTATAGACGGTTTCAAAGTGACAACAATAATATTTTAAAAGGACCCACGTTTATTTCCTGTTGCAATGTTTGGTAATGCAATAGTTGACAGGGAATACATTTGGGTCCAACCTGTTCCCTATAGCAACACAATTATAACCATGTTTAACTTAACACACAGCTGTCTGTCCTCAAATAACCCAACTAAGAAAACAAAACGAACCCAACCCCCGAATTTCTCCAAGGGGATCAATAAATATCTTATCTTAACTTTCCAAAAGACAATAGCCGGTCAGTGATGTAGTATAATGTGCGCCGTGATTTGTTTCGATGTGTAACTTAACTGAGGTGTAATAATAATAATAATAATAACAACAACAACAACAACAACAACAACAACAACAACAACAACAACAACAACAACAACAACAACAATAATAATAATAATAATACTAATAATAATAATAATAATAATAATAATAATAATAATAATAATAATAATAATAATAATAACAATAATAATAACAATAACAATACTACTACTACTAATAATAATAATAATAATAATAATAATAATAATAATAATAATAATAATAATAATAATAATAATAATAATAATAATAATAATAATAACAATAATAATAATAATAATTAATAATAATAATAATAATAATAATAATAATAATAATAATAATAATAATAATAATAATAATAATAATAATAATAATAATAATAATAATAATAATAATAATAATAATAATAATAATAATAATAATAATAATAATAATAATAATAATAATAATAATAATAATAATAATAATAATAATAATAATAACAATAATAATAATAATAATAATAATAATAATAATAATAATAATAATTAATAATAATAATAATAAACTTTATTTGTATAGCACTTTTCATACAATAATTGCAGATCAAAGTGCTTCACAGCAGCAAAAAAAAAGACAGGCACAAAATGAGCAAAATTGACAAAGTCAAGGTAAGACATAAAAAAACAAATCACAGTTCTTCACATTAGGATCCAGCATCCACTCATCTGTCATTGCGGTCCCTTTCCAAACCTTAATTGCATTTGACCTCGGGCGCGGGGAGGCGCTAGACCACAGCGCGCCTCGAACCCACATCCATTGACTGTTTTAACTGTGAGCACCGGCGACATGCAGTCACTCACTCCGAGCCCTCTCCCCTCCGGTCGCATCGCAGAGCTCCAAGCTGCGTGTGGCTGCGCTGCGCTTCACGTCCGCCTCCAGAGATCTCCAAAGCCGAGGACCGGGATGACATACTGGCTGCAGTAGTTGGGCTTCCATTAAGCCTGCTTTCCACTCTTGATTACACAGAAAAGCTTGGACTGAGGGGGGGGAAGGAGTGTAGAGGAGAGAGAGAGAGAGAGCGAGAGAGAGAGAGAGAGAGAGAGAGAGAGAGATAGAGAGATAGAGAGGGGGAATTGACTGTTTCTGCTCCGCCGGCCGTTGAGAAGAGTAGATGAGTCGATGGCTGGGGCTCAGCCTGGAGTTCACGCACTGCAGCTCAAGCCCGTGTCCGTGCCTGAGAGCCTGCGAAAGGGCAACAAATTTATGAAATGGGATGATGTGAGTATGCCCGAGTCTGTCACTCACCCTTCTCTGTCAAACGAGCAGCTGTATGGATTTGCCGCATGTATAGCTTTGTTTGCACAGAGCTGGCTACTGTATCCACTATGGAGTGTGTGTGTGTGTGTGTGTGTGTTACACAACCTGCTCATGCAACAGTATTTAATTGCGCTGCACACTGGGATCGCACTGGCTGACACAATCTACTGCCCCGCGGAGGGTGGGCATGCTGTCAAACGGAAGAAGCGGTGCAAAATGTTGTTTTTGTTTACACTCCCGTGTGTGTGTCTGTGTAGAGAGAGAGTAAGTGGGTGCGCGCGCGGGATGAGAGCTCATAAATTAAATCAAACATTTAAATTAAAGTACGGTCCCCCCTCCACACACACACGTGACACACACACACGCACACACCTTTTTATTGGAACCGTTTCATCGTAATTGTAAACTGCCTCAACACGCGCCTCACAGTGTACACAGTATACTGTACCAAGCCGGGTTTGAGTAACGACCGTGCCTTTATTGATATCATTCGCCAGGTCTGCTGCCAGTCTGTGTGATGATGATGTCAGTGAAATGAATGACCTTGATTAAAATTTATTGCTCACTCACTGCTGTTGAATACATAGCAATAGCCTCAGCCCTTCAAGACAAGGATATTATGGCTGCATTGCACCTTTGTTACAATAGTAACAACTTGTTGGAATAGCTGCAGTTTCTGTTGCCTTTACACGGAGGCTCTGTATATATAGGTTCTTTGTTGTTTATCAATGCTCTCAAGTCAGTTTTTCCTACTGGAAGTGATTATACGAGGACATATATATATATATTTTTTTTTTAAATCAGTATACATTGCATGAAGCATACATTTAGATTGATTATGCTAAACTGAAAATAAAACACAAGGTTAATAATGATGATTTCAATTATGAATGGTGCATGTGCTTTCTGCTCACAATAATATGACATTTGGATGTAGGATGTGCGTGTGTGTGTGTGTGTGTGCGTGCATGGTGAGGGACAGGTGAAGGACTTTCTCAAATGTTGCTTACTTTGCGTCATGTTATTCTGATGATTGCTGGAGGGTTGATCATACAGATGTTCTTTCATGTTGTATTATGTTATTCTGATGATTGTTGGAGCATGTGATGCAAGACAAACTTTTGTGCAAACAGACAATAAAATCTGATAAGTCAAGATAATCTTATCTGGTATACAGACCTCTCTTGCTTCTCACAGCGCAGATGGCATTACACAGAGTGTTATTTAGTGCACGCATATGGCACAGATGCAAGTGGGCATTGCTATACACAGACTATAGCCAATGCCCTTAATAGTATTTTAATTATGTAGGAGAACCTTATTACCCTACACAGTATGTGACTTCTCCTCAAATGGTAATTGTTAAGTCATCTCTCTCTCTCTCTCTCTCTCTCTCTCTCTCTCTCTCTCTCTCTCTCTCTCTCTCTCTCTCTCTCTCTCTCTCTCTCTCTCTCGCTCTCTCTCTTGTGTTGTGAGAAAGGGTGTGAGGTGTGTGTGTTTCCCCTCGCAGGCGTGTGGTGTGCGCTCACAGTATTTGTATAACACGTTCATGAGGGTGTGGTGGGCCGATCTCCAGACCCCAATGACCACCAGACCTTTCCTAACACAAACACACACACACAAACACACACACACACTCACACACACACACACACACACACACACACACACACACACACACACACACACACACACACACACACACACACACACACACACACACACACACACACACACACTCTCTCTCTCTTGTAAACGCACACACAGTCACACACACACACAGTCACACTCACACACACTCTCCCAATCACTCACACATGCACACAGGCCCACACACACGCACGCACACACACACACACACACACACACACACACACACACACACACACACACACACACACACACACACACACACACACACACACACACACACACACACACACACACACACACACAGTTGCTTTCTCAGTTTTATTTCCCTTGCAGTCCTTCCTTCTTCCTTTCCTCCCTGTATTCTGTTCACGGAAAGACTGAGATAACTAGAAAGGTGTGCTCAGTAGAGCGCAAATCTCCAGCAGGTGGCAACCACCCATTTATTTTCTAGTAGCCTAGATGGTAGGCTTAAGCCTTATTCCTAGTATACTATTACACACCATTTCACTATTACACACTATTCCACTATTCCACTATTGCACAGTATTACATACTATTGCACAGTATTACATCATTATACGCCAGGGGTCAGCAACCTTAGGCATGAGTGCCACCATTGGCATGCGGTATCTAAACTGGCATGCTAGCAAGTGTGTCAGAGAGGTCGCTTTTTGGAAATGTTGAAGTGTCCTCTCATCCCCATGCCAAGTTACCTCTTTCACAGCCATTGGCAGTTGCTAAGTTTATTGTAGTTTGACTGATATACCAGGGATATTTCAGGGTCAGAGCCAATCAGAAGGGTCAGTCTGTTGTTTGCCGAACATTTAGTGTTAAACGCCATTTTGAGACCAAACATGAGAAAACTTTAACCTCTTAACAGGCGGGCAGAAAAGTGGCAATTTTTTTTACTTGAACTTGAGGACTGCATACTTCTTTTGCAAAGCTTAGCTTTATACTTTATTCTTATAGCACATGCATGAGCCTGGTCTCTTTTGAAAGATAACATTCTGAAGTTACAGTACTAATGCAAAAAAGGAAAATCACTTTTAGTGCTAATAAAATAGAGTAACAGAGGTCTGAACTTGAGTTGAACTTGAACTTGTGTACTCAAATTTTTCTGTAGTGGTTGCAATATAAAAAAGAAAATGTATAAGCTGTAAAACCCCGCGGATCCATAGCCTGAAGTCCACCAGTACAGGTCCAAATTTGATAAAAATCCGTTCAGAAATGGGTCTTTGAGAGAGATCCGGGTAAACCGTGTGACAAAAAAAATCCATTTCCTCATCCACGGCCATTCATTCTCAAGTGTGATTCACTTCTGGTTTTCGCTCGTCAACTTTCACCTAGATCCCCTATTCGCACCCCCCCCACTTGGGGTATCATTGGAAAGGTACTCTCATTGGCTACAATGCTGACCAATCATTTTCGCCATCAGTGGATGATTGGCAGTTCTGGAGCGTTGGGGGTGGTCATCTGACGCACGTGCGTAAAAAGACGCTCGCCTGACATATCGTTATGTAACTCGAGAACCGAGGCACGGATAAAGAATCAAGAATCAAGAGGTTTATTTGTCACATATACATACCAGGGCATAGAGTGAAATGTGGGTGGTCATGCCCGCATTGATTGTGCAAAATACAATAATAATAATAGGCATAAAAAAATAAACATAGGATGGTGGCATGGCATTTCCAGATTTTTTCCTATATTTTAAGGCGTACTCATTAAGTCCATTGACAACATGGTTTGACTCCCAAGCATTAGCATCTTGGAGAAAAATAGAAGAAAACATAGTAGCCCCACATAGACTGAAGGACATAGCATACACTAAACTACCAATCAAGCACTGTGAACGAAAATTTGGCCCCATAATTACTCATGCGATCCGGATATGGCGTGAATCACAAAAAAAAAATCCTAACCCACAAGAATGGCACAATCATACTCCCTTATTCAATAACAATGCTCTCTTAATTGGAAAACGACCTATAAGATTCCCTATATGGGAAGAGCAAGGCATACACTCATTAGGGGATGTTTTTAACAAACAGGGTTTTTGTAGTGATAAAGAAATACGCAAAAAATTGAATCTCACCAAGTCCACATGGCTTTTTCACAAACAGTTAGAGCTATGTTTGAAGTCTCACGGTGTTCCATTAGACAGACCAATTGAACACCACAGATACCACAAATTCTTCTACTCAAGAGAGACATCGAGAGGTTTTGTTTCAGAATTTTATCATCAATTACTAACGTCCTCGTATGAAACCCTCCAACTTGACTCTGTCTGGAGGAGGGATATACCAGACCTGGAAAATGACTTTGATTGGCAAGGAGCCTGGGCAAATGTCCGACTTACATCAAGGAACCCGGATCATCAACAAATCAATCTTAACTATATTCACAGGACATACTTGACTCCTATAAGACTGTGCCAAATGGGGCTCAAACAAGATTCCAAATGCACCCAATGTACAAATGGGGACGAAGGGACATTTATGCACATGTATTGGGACTGCTCACCAGTTAAGGCATTCTGGAAAGATGTGACCCAACAAATATCAAAACTCGTATCTTGGAATATACCTGTACACCCCTCGGTATTGCTGTTGAATGATGTTTTTGAGTTTGCAGTGAATCCACAGCTAAAGAGATTGGTTTTATCGGGTATCACAGTAGCCAAAAAGCTGATCGCATCACGCTGGTTTCAACCGGAAAAAATGTGCCGTAAAGTTTGGTTTCTTACATATCTCGATGTAATTTACCATGAAATATCTACAGCAAGAATTCTGGGTCTCAATGAATCCAAAATGTCAATGTGGTTAGAAGTGGTGGAGAGAATAAAAGCTAGCTTATAATGGTAGTGTCTGGTTAGGTGCGAGGGATAGTGGAGGTACTTCTCAAGGTGGGGTCCGGGAGGGGGGGGTTCGAGCTGAGCATATGTGTGTAGGTTTTTTTTTTAGATAACAGGTATTATGGGTATATCTTATATAAAACAACTAACCAAAAGGTGATCTCATTGGATGTGCCCTGACAATTAATGCTTGTATATCTTATCGTGTGTTGTCATGTTTGTTTATATGTTTGTTTAAAAAATAATAAAAAAATAAAATACAAAAAAAAAAAAAAAACATAGAAAAATTAAATAGGTAAGACACAAGATATGCATGGTAAAAAAAAGAAGTTCCTGAGAAACTGGTTCTATACACTACTATACAATATACAATTTACAATTTTAGCTCTTAATGTATCTAAACTATACTATTAGTACCTCCTTCCTTTAAAGTGACTTTCTATTTTTTAAAGTGACATTTTGTTTAAGTGATTGTTTTAGCGGTTGCCGCATGAGTGTTGTGTGTGTGTCTGTGTGTGCTCATGTGTACTTGTGAGTGGAGAGTTCAGTGTTCAGTGTTCTGATGGCCTGGGGGAAGAAGCTGAGCCGGAGTCTCTCTGTTCTTGCAGCGTGTGACCGTAGGCGCTTGCCTGACCGCAGCAGCTTGAACAGGCTGTTGGGGTGGTGGGGGTCTTTCATAATTCTACAGGCTCTGGATTTGCACCTCCTGTTATATAAGTCCTGCAGTGGTGGTAGTAGGGCTGGGCGATATGGCCTCTAAATGATATCGCGATATTTTTTGGCCATATCACGATACACAATATATATTGCGATATTTTGACATTTCCTCTAAAGCACTTAAAAATGCTTGATTTAACCCTTTGATGCATACAGTCACGCCAATATGATGATTATAATAAGTCTCTGCAAAATATGTTTCCATTATTAAACCATGAAGATGCTTTAAAAAATAATTAAATGAAAATGTACTAAGAGTAGTCTACTAACACACTAATAATTTTTTTTATTTACATCTAAGACAATTTATATAAAAACTATTGGGTGCCTAAGACTTTTGCACAGTACTGTATTTTCTATCCACTTTAGCCAAACACACATATATATATATACACATATATATATATACACTACTGTGAGAAAATAATAATCACACACAAAGCCTTACAAAGGGATAATGGCTTATAGCAGACTTAATGATTTTAGAATATTTCAGGTATTACATCAATGCCTACTGAATACTGAGATAACCTAACATCTCAGGTCCAAAGAGAAAGAGAAAAAAGGAAGACAGAGAAGGAGTGGAGTTGAAGGATAGAGAGAGAGGGAGAGAAGGGGGAGAGAGGGAGAGAAGGGGGAGAGAGAGAGAGAGAACGCGTTTGCGCTTTGAGCGTATAAGCTGCCGTAGGCGATGATGTCACACTCGAATGTAAACAGGAAGTTGAACACACAGAGATTGAAACTGGATGCAAGAAACGAATAACCAATAAATATGAAGTTATCTTTAAACCTCTGTTGTCAAGCGTCGTCAATATAACCCACCCCCTTTTCTTACTAATGGAACTAGTGTCGTGGAGTCCGCTTTGAGCTAACGCTAGCAGCTAAGAGCTAGCAGCTAAGAGCTAGCAGCTAAGAGCTAACGCTAGTTAGCTTAGACTATTATGGTTTAACTTAGCAGCTAACGTTAGCCCATTGCATGTCATTGAAGCTCTGCGCTGGTCTGTGTAATGAAACTACAATTGCATGTAATTTAAGGTCCGCGCTGGTCTGTCTATGAAATGAGAGGAACGCTCTGCACTAAAGCAAGTCTCATATCAGCCGCGACGTGACAACATATACTCGATGTTCACGATATAGTAATTTACTACATCTGACGTAGAACAAGCCGCGATACATCGAGTATACTCGATATATCGCCCAGCCCTAGGTGGTAGTGCAATACCCGTAGTACGCTCTGCTGAGTGCACCACTCTCTGGAGTGCCTTTCTGTCCTGTGCCGTGCTGTTTCCAAACCAGGCAGTGATGTTTCCAGTCAGATTTGGTAGAGTGAGGTGGCGTTCGAATGGCAACACATAGATCTTTCAAACAGTAATTTATATGTTTGGCGAAAGCCCCAAGCCGCTAGACGCTCGCAAAGTGCTGTGACTTTGTGCGTTCCGCCCACGGGATGGAATAAATTGGATGGAATAAATCTTTAAAACTATTTGGGTGGAATAAACCTTTACAATGCATAGGTTTTTAATGCACAGGTATATCAACGGCAATAGGTTCACTATGCCAACAAATCGCCCTCTTGTGTTCAAAAGGTGTAACTTCATCATACACCTGAAAAAAGATTCCAGAATCCAGGTCCTTGGCCTGCTGTCAGCCTATGAGCAATGTCTCATCCAAATTTAGTTTGCAAGATTAGCTGCGGACAGAAAAAAAGACAGACTCACACATGTTGCACACACGCAACCGATTGCATAATACCCCCCAGGCTTTGCCTGGTGGAGATAATGAGAGAGGAATAGAGAGACAGTAGAGCTGTAGCAGTGCTGTCCTCCACTTGAAATCCAATTCCCGGAGAACTAATAGTCATAGGATGTTGCAGATTAATTGAGTAATCCATCCATTCATTGACAAATCTGTGAAATTGCTTTATACCCCCATTATTGCCTTTCTGCAAATTAATGCAATCATGCAGGAGGACCTAAATAAATCGAATGCTTTTTAAAGAGCGTATAATCTTTCAGGAAATAACTCATTCAATATGAAAAAGAAAGAAGCGGAAACATAAAAACAACTCAACTCGATCATCATCATAATAACCATCATCACCACCATCATCATCATCATCATCACCACCACCACCATCATCATCATCATCATCATCATCACCATCGTCATCATCATCATTATCATCATCACCATCATCAGCACCACCACCATCATCATCATCATCACCATCACTGTTACGACCCCTGTGGGTCTAAGGGTAAAGGGCTGTAACATAAATGTTGGTTGATAGAAATGATGGACCAAGTTTGTAAACACAATGATATGTATTGGTAAATGCAAAGGAAGCACATGTAGCTCAAGGGTGAGCCAAGGCCAAAACAACAAACAAACACCACTATTCTCCAAATAAACCAACCTAATCTATGGTAAAATAAATTACATTATCTACCCTTACCTAACAAAAACAGGGAAAAACAATGTCCAAAGGAAATGGCAGCTCAGCCCATCCGTGCTTCCTGAAAAATAACACACATTAGAGATATATACAAGAATGGCAAAATATATACAAAACAATCTATAGCTATCTATGCTCTCTCTGTGGCCACACACACACAAAGGCAATGTCACTAATACAAAGGCCAATAAACAAGTGCAATAGTATCAAAGTCAATGTCACAAAGTATCACTAGGCCTAGCCTCATGCCAGAGAGAGAGTGACTGAAGTGAGCAGCCATGTTTTAACAGGGTGTGGTGATCCATGATTGGGTGGTGGGTGATGGCTTCTGATTGGGTCTTGGAGTCTTGAAACCCATCCACCAATCGGTGCTGTTCTGCTATGTAGTCCACCAATGGAAGGGCAGGCATAGACCACCGTAACACTTCCGGGATTCTGAAATCAGGGAGGAGATTGCGGGGGGGTCAAATGAATGAATGTGGAGGAGAGCCGTGATGTAAGTGGTTGCCGATACGGCTGTGGGGGTGCTAGAGACATGATCGAATAGACGTTTATGCGCCTCGCTCTCCTGAACACGGCGTGACCCATAACTAATCGATCAGAACTAAATCGGCAGAGAAATAGCCCATTTTAAAGCACCTATTCCGCATGGACATGCGCAGAGTGCCCATGGAGTCTGGACGACGCGAGATGGCGCTCGAATTAATGTGGACTGTTCCATCAGAGGGGGGAGCTTCGATGGTCATGTAAGTGGCTACAGACCGCTGCACTTAAATATAAACATTAGTCTACCTGTAGACTCAATGAGGTAATTGTAGATGTCGCCATAAGACGCGTCTGGCCATTTAGTGGGATCATTTTTTCATTATCCTGTTGGCTGTTCGGCTGAAAGGACATTGGCCACCGAAGCTCCGCCCTCTGATGGAACAGTCCACATTCATTCGTGCGTCATCTCGCGTCGTCCAGACTCCATGGGCACTCTGCGCATGTCCATGCGGAATAGGTGCTTTAAAATGGGCTTTTTCTCTGCCGATTTAGTTCTGATCGATTAGTTATGGGTCACGCCGTGTTCAGGAGAGCGAGGCGCATAAACGTCTATTCGATCATGTCTCTAGCACCCCCACAGCCGTATCGGCAACCACTTCCATCACGGCTCTCGTCCACATCCATTCATTTGACCCCCCCGCAATCTCCTCCCTGATTTCAATGTAACGCGGAAGTGTAGTGGTCTATAGCAGGGACCAATGGTGGAGGACGGGTTCTGGCTGGAGGGAGGAAACAAAATGGAGAACAAGACACACACTGGGGAAGCACATACATTGGATGTAACAATCACCACCATCATCATCATCATCATCATCATCATCATCATCATCATCATCATCATCATCATCATTATCATCATCACCATCATCATCACCATCGTCATTATCACCATCACCATCATCTTCATGGTCAAATTAGTCTATGAATCTAATGAAAGGTCTCTCTTAAAGCATCTTCCTTACCTACCCACCACCTTTCTGCTGTTGGAATCCCTGCACATTTAGAAACTCCCAACATTATTTGTTCAACGCATTCGATTTTTGATGGAAGCCAACCCCTTCTTAAGCTCAGAGCGCAAACTGAATCAGTGTAATAATGCGGCGTATTGTTGAGAGAGACTATAAACAATGCTGACATCCATAGCATTCATACTGGCCATGGAGAGGGAAGCAACGGGCTGATCTTAAAACACATTGACACAGAGCGGGGGCAGATTGGGAGAAGACTGTGACGAGAGCCTAGATAAACACACCGATTGTGCAGCTTATACTGAGCAGGGCGCTCAGTCCGGTCTGTTTTGAACAAGATATTATACGGCTTAACGGGTAAGCCTAAAATCTCTTACAATCACTTGCATGTCATTAGAATACCGAATTGAAACATGCTAGAGCCAAGTCCTGATTCTTATCCCCCCCCCTCACCCCTCATTAACCCTTTCACTACCACACTACAGAAGGTTAACCTTTCACTACCACACTACAGATGGTTAAGTCAAGTCAAGTCAAGAGTTTTATTTGTCACGGCATACAACCGGGTAAGCCTAAAATCTCTTACAATCACTTGCATGTCATTAGAATACCAAATTGAAAAATTCTAGAGCCAAGTCCTGATCCTTAACCCCCCCCCACCCTCACCCCTCATTAATGGTACAGACCTGCATCTTCATTAGCAGTAATGGGAGGAACCACTACAGGTTGGATAGGTTACCTACTCTCTCACCGCTCACTCTCCAGTAGTCTCATTGAGTCAATGGAGAAATGAGAGCTACTACGAATTAGCATTTGTGAACAGAACCTTCAAATTGTCAAAGCGAATGAAAAGCGCAGGAATCCATGTGGTAGGATTTCAGACAGTGGGTGGGAAGTAAACTGAACTACATTTCAGAGAAAAAAAAACATACTTTTGACTCCTTACATTTAAAATGCAGACTTACAAAGTACAAAGTACAAATCTCGCAGGTCCAATCATTTTAATTTGTATATTTGTTTCTCTGGCCGAACTAACGTTAACGTTAAAAAAAAACAGCCAATCAAATCCCCATCAATGGAAAATTAACCCGCCCATACCCATGCTGATTGGTCCTTGTGCAAGACTAGAAAGCGGGGATCTTTGATTAAACACCTGCTATCAGAAGAATAGACAGTCAGAAAAAAAGTTTTTACTTTGACTTTTTAGTACATTTAAAAGTAGAAACTTTTAAACTTTTACTCAAGTGTGTTTTTAGCCAGATACTCTAAAATAAGATTTAGAGACGGTACCCATACTTTCACTTAAGTATAATCTCTGGGTACTTTTTACACCCCTGGATGTATCAGGAACAACGTTTCGGTGCAAAGACCTTCATCAGGTCGTGTGTGACGTAAACCACAGAGTCCAACCCCACAAAGTGTTTTGGCTCTTATAGGCACTCTCAGAAGACGCAAGACGTAATGGCTAATGTGTTTTTAGCCACGGCCCACAGGGGAGTTTGGACATTATGGTGGTGAAAATGACTGCTCTCAGGATCATTAGCCGGATTCCCATCACTCTCATTCTTCGTCTCTATACTCTTCCTCTCTCTCAAGTCACATCCAATTTGTCAGACCATCCATTGTGGCCACTCTGGGAATGTTAAGTGTTGTTTTCTTTTTTTCTTTTTGCAGTGGGAAAAACTCTCAAGATTGCCATCTACATGATTGCATTTCATTTTGACATCGGAGGAGGGATCAGTGTCATAATGGCAGATGACAGAGATTAAAAAAAATAAAAAGAACAGAAAAAAATATTCTTAACTTCACCAAAAAACAATGCTGATTTATTTTGCACATAAATATGGTCACCAGTAATGTCCTTGTGTTGTTTTAATTATAGCTCAATTAAAGGTCCAGTGTGCTTGGCTGGTCGTTCATACTAATACAATTGGCAGTATTAGGGGGTGGGAAGCTGATGGGTGGGGATCGGACGTTGTGGACAGCGACTCCTACAGGTCGGTTGGTGCGGCGTGTCCCTCCCACGCAGACCCCCGCCGCTGAGAGATCGCGCTGTGCAGGTGAAAAGATGCGACGGTTGCTTCCTCGAGTACCGGAGGAGACACGTGATGTAAGGCTTCGTCCACATTGCAGCTGGCTTGTGGGAGGCATGGCCAAACAGCGTTCGAGACAGGGGAGGGTAGAATTGGACGATACGAAATTGGGATGGGAGAAAAATAGAAAAATTGGTGAAAAAGTAGATAAAAAAAACTTAAGGTCCAGTGTCTTATAAATGGCCCTTTCCAGTGTTTAGCATTGTTTTATAGCAATGGGGGGTTAGTATCAATGGGTCTGTGTCTCTAATTACCATATTGGCGGATCGCTCTAATTCAGTTGAGACAATCTCCTCCACCAGTGAATTAGGTCATTCTGATTTCACTGTTTTGCTGACGTGAATAAGACACTGATCTGCATAACTAACGCCCCCTCTATGGTTGTAGCGCAACCATGCGAGTGGAAATACCTGCACTTCCTCAAGCGGGTGCCGACAGAGAGAGGCAGAGAACGAGCGAGTGAGAGAGAGGGAGAGAGAGAGATAAAGAGGGAGAGAGAGGGAGAGAGAGAGATAGAGAGGGACAGGAGCTTCTGTCGGGGAAACAAACAAACACACATTTACACACACACAACCTGACCGGCGCACACACAACCTGACCGGCGCGCGATCCGTGCAATAATATTCACATCGGTATATATTGTCATTTGAAACAAGTTACCAATGCATTGTCCCGTGGGATTATGCCCCCCGCGGCAAAATTAATTAGTATCCCCCTCAATCTCTCTATATCTCTCTCTGTGCCAGTCACAGACTGTGGGCGACTGTCACTCAAAGCGCTTATGGGGGCGGAGTGCAGCACAAACAGCTTGGAATCTTGAAGTCGAAAATGTTTGCTTTTGAGTAATTGATTAAAAACATAAAACAATGCATTTAAAAAAAAAAATACTTTACAGATGTGTTCCATAGACTCACAGGAATTGTGTAAAGTTGCCCAAATAGTGAAAGGTATAGCAATGCATGTCCCCTTTAAATGAAAAGGTAGCAGTCCCTTTAAGACAAGGTATTGGTGATCATTTTATGGTGCTGTAATTAACACAACACAAAGATTCAATGTCCCTGATTGACATCGGTTTTTGGACGTGTGTGAGATTATGTGCAAAATTAATCAGCGTTTTTTTTTGGCCATTTAAGTTTGTATATTATAACTACAGATGGGATCAACGTGTCTGGATGCAACGTTAGGTTGGTGATGGATGCTATCCCGGAACTTTTGTTTCACTGCATGCATTGAGTGGTATGTGCTCTGCCTTTTATCATGATTTCAAGGCTGAAAAGGACGTGTAATCATGTGAAAGTAATCCAAAGCAATTGGTCTCATGTCCGTTGCAGGTTTCATGGTGGCAGCGTGTTGCCATAGCAAACGCCTCTGATGCTCCTGTTAGCTAATTCCAGCATCACACTAATCTTCCTCCTCTCCTCTCAGCTGTCCTGCTCCTTTAGTTTTCTTTTCCCATCTCTCTCTCTCTCTCTCTCTCTCTCTCTCTCTCTCTCTCTCTCTCTCTCTCTCTCTCTCTCTCTCTCTCTCTCTCTCTCTCTCTCTCTCTCTCTCTCTCTCTCTGTCTCTCTCTCTCTCTCTCTCTCTAGGCTTCTTCTCATACCCTCATCCTCTTGAAGAAGGCTTCTTCTCATACCCTCATCCTCTTGAAGAAGGCTTCTGTGTTTGTATGGACTGAAATGTGGCCCCCTGTTACTTTACATTTGTTTCGCCGCTAACTAGCCTGAACTGTGGGCGTCCAGCGTGAAGAACAGCAGGAATTGTGTTGAGAAAGGACTCTAAGGACTCTCTCTGATCAACAACTGTCACAGTTCCTGGCTACGGTTCTCTCTCTTAACAATCAAAAGTTAGATATTAAATCAGGAGCTCATCTTGAGCTCTTTCTCTCTCTCTCTCTCTCTCTCTCTCTCTCTCTCTCTCTCTCTCTCTCTCTCTCTCTCTCTCTCTCTTCCTCTATCTTTCTCTCACTCTTGCTTTCTCTTTTACTCTCTCTCTGGCTTCATAAAGAGGTAGAAATTGATAGAGCAGGTACATCAGGTCCTGTCAGTTTTGATTCAGGCAGTAATAGATCATTAGGCAGTGCTGATAGTTATCATCACTCTACTTTTGGCTCATAGCAGATAGTTATCATCATTCTACGTTTAGCTCATAACAGATAGTTATCATAATTCTACTTTTAGCTCATAACAGATAGTTATCATCATTCTACTTTTAGCTCATAACAGATAGTTATCATAATTCTACTTTTAGCTCATAGTTGATAGTTATCTACTAGGCTTGTCGGTGATACCGGTGTTACTTGTTGTTTGGTCATCCACCGGTATCTCTCTCTTCACCGCCGATGCTGACTCTGAGTCATTTGAATTATCAGCCGATACTTCAACTCATACAGAACACAGCGGCCGCCCGCCTGATCTCCAACCAACATCTACCAAAGTCAGCCCACGTCAGCCCACTTCTCAGTTAGCTGCACTAGCTTCCCATTGCCACACAAATAGCAACACTTCAAGGTCCTTGACCTGGCATACCGTGCAGCGAGGCTCCCTCCTACTGTACCTCCGGTCAATGGTCTCTTAACTACACACCCTCGAGAGACCCCTATGCTCTGCATCTTCTGGCCACCTCAGAGACCCACTCATATCCGATCCCCGGGGTCCGTAATTGAAACGAAGCAGGCTATTCTGTGTCCTCTCTCCACGGTGGTGGAGCACATTTCTCCCCACCGCAAAGCACAACTGAAACCCGTCCCAATTTTGTGAAGCACTCAAATTCGGCTCTGCTATAGATGTACAATACCACTTAGCTGCCAGAGGGGTTGGTGTCCTGCTGATCTGTTGTACACAATTTCCAAGTCACTTTGGATAAAAGCATCAGCTAAATGACTTAATTTCAATGTAAATGTAAGGATACCGAGTCGTCATCTGATTCATTACTTTCACTCTTATAGACTTGTATAACTGGACGTAAATAACACATGTTTAAACACATAACACATGTTTATACGTAATGGCTCCGTGTATCGGATTTTAGTATCTGGGGGAAATTGTCCAATATCCATACCCTATTTTTAGCCTGGTATTTGCCCCCGATATCCAACGGCAGCATTGGCATCAGTGCTTCCCCACAGAGTTGGAGAAATAAAACGAGGATTATAAGGGAAAAACAAACAATTTATCAGACTGCCTTTGATTCGGCCTTGTTACATTTGAACAAATTGCCCACTGCCAGCAGGGACTGAATCTGTTATCAAAACCCCCAAATGATAACCACATAGCAGGAAGATCTACTGTAGACCATTAGTCAGTCCGGCTTGACGCTGTGATAAAGCGGTCATTAGGAAAATCAAGACACTTTGAAGATTGTTTCACAGCATCTGACGAAGAGGAAGCGTGGATCTCTCTCTCTCTCTCTCTCTCTCTCTCTCTCTCTCTCTCTCTCTCTCTCTCTCTCTCTCTCTCTCTCTCTCTCTCTCTCTCTCTCTCCCCATTATCCCACTGTATGGGAATGAGCGAAGAGAAGGACAATAAGCTACTGTTCTGTTCAGCTCAACCGCCACTATTCTGGACAGGGAGAGGGAGAGAAAAAAAAGGAAAAAGACTCCGTCTTTTTATAGAGGCATCCAATAATATCTGCTGCGTTGCTATGTATGCCTGAGGGGAGAAGAATGAGTGAGTGAGTGATTGCATGTATGTGTGTGTGTATGAACTGGTCTGTGTGTGAGTGTGTGTGTGTGTGTGTGTGTCTGTGTGTGTGTGTGTGTGTGTGTGTGTTATGCATGTGTGTGCGTGTAGGGCCTTGCCTTCTGAGTGAACTGTGGATGAGTGAACTGTGGAAGTGTGCACCGTACATGTCAAACACAATGATTGTTTTTATCATAACGGACAACCTGCCGTTTCTCAAATTCAGTCACCTTTCATTTCAAACCTTTATTTAAACTTGAAAGACAACCGAGGTTTCCCTCAAATACAGTCACGCAGAGTGTTATACATACAGAAATAATACAACATTTAAAAAAAAAAAACATATCAAATCACCCAGCATATAAAAGCATAACAATAAGACAAACATGAATAGGCGCACGTGCACATACATAAGCATATAAACGTGGAGCATCCACATATACAGGTGACCACTAGCATGACGGGTCTATTGTCATTCCTGTACACTCTGTTTTAGCGCCAATTCAAATGTGGACAGTAACACATTGACCCACAGGACTGTACAATAACACTATACAACAACCATCAGATGCACTCACAGCACACACATCCACACGCACACACTCACTTTAAACAAACAACTCACTGCAGCACCCACTTACACACTTTAGAACACCTAAACACACTTTATATTTATTGGCAAAGAATTTGCACTACAACCCATACCTCAGTACACCTTACTGTAAATTGTACCTAAATTGTACCTCATCCCATTTCCGCTTTGCACTATATAGTATATTGTATATTAGTATATTGTATAGTATATTGTATGGTAACTCAGTTACTTCTACTTTGCATTGAACATTGTACATATGTACATATTGAACACTTGTGTCTACGTACGTGACTTCTATTTTATACTGCTATACTTATTTTATTTTATACTTATCTTTTTTGTCTAGCACAGTCTCTGGAGCGTAACAGAAAGAAGCATTTTGTATAAACGTATTCTGTTCTTCTGTATGACAACTAATAAAGAAACTTGAAACTTGAAGATTGAGAATAAGACTAACACCTCTCACTCAATAGGGTCTTAATCAACTTAGATTATTTTAGCCTATTACAGTAGTTGTTTTTTAAAGGAACACATATTTTGGGAAATACACTTATTTGCCATCTTTCCCAGAGTCAGACGAGAAGATTGATATCAATTTAATCTCAACTCGGGGAGTGCAGCTTTGAAGAGCTGTGGGCAAAAAGCTAGAGTTATATGGCCTAGGAAAAATGATAGGAAGGAATATATGAGACAGTTCATATGGATTTGATAATGGCGTTAGATTGGGCTTAAAGGAACAGTGGTAAATAAATGACAGAAGATGGGAGACATTATCTATGAGTAGGGTGCGGAACAATTTTGAATCATTGATAGAAATAGGGTGGAGAGATTGCAGCCAGTTAGGTCCAGACGACAGAGAGAAATACAGAAATGAGTGAAGGAGAGGAGACAGTTAAGAAAGCAGTGAAGAAAGGGTACAGTGAGTGGATGACAGAGAGGGAAGAATAGAAGAATATATATATATCTTCTCAGATACAGGAAGGAATAGAGAAATGGGCTTTCCTCCAGATCATCATTAGCAGAGGTGGGCCACCAAGGTGGAAGGAAGTGGAAGCTTTCATTTAATTTAAGTTGTACAAAGGCTTCCCCAGCTTCAGGGCCGAGTGGAATCCCCCACCGGGTTCATACAAGTGTACCTGGTGTACTTTAAGCTTGGTGTAGATCAGGGGGAATCCTTATTCCCACAATATCCCCCCTGAATGTAGAAGGTAAGATTGTCTTTAGCATAGTAGCAAAGCAAACTATTTAGAAAGGAATAGTTGAATAGATACCATACCACAGTGTCGAAAGGAGGAAATCCCATGTTTTGCAAGGTGCCTAGAAAACACTAGCATTATATGGCACCAGATTCAGGCAGCCAAGATAGAGAAAAGAGATTTACAGTACATATTTTAGACCTGGCAAATGCGTTTGGTCCGGTACCACATAGCCTCATTTGCAGTGCTTTTGATTTCTTTAGAGTGCCAGGGGTGATTGTAAACTTGGTGAAAGCATACGTCTTAGATATTAAAATGTGTTTTTAGTACTATAGATTTAGATATTAAAATGTGTTTTTAGTACTATAGATTTTACAACAGCATAGAATCTTTTTGGCAGGGTGTACTATTTCCCCACTAGCATTCACAATGGCAATGGAAGTATTTATTAGAGCATTAAGGTGGGTGGTAGGTGGGGAGAGATGGCAGAGTGGTCTGCGCCTCCAGTCATTTAGGGCTTACAAGTGAGCCTCTATAGAATGAGAAGATCACGCCTAATAAGTTGAGAAGTAAAACGTTTTACGTATGTGGAGGAAATCCCATCTATAATGGACAATCCAGTGAAAAGTTTGGGTAAGTGGTATAATAGAAGGCAAGTTGAAGTTGTGGTGTTTGCAGTTTGGTTTATTCCTTAAGTTGATACGTTGCCAGTATATGAGGCCAATATCAAAGGCTTGTGAGGTTGGTTATTTAGGAAATGGCTAGGAGTTCCTCTGTGTCTCAGTAGTGTGGCATTGTATGGGAAAGGCAATCTCCAGCTACCAGTAACTAGTGTCCAACCAGAAACAGTGATTCTAGCATGGATTTGACAGTGGAGGATAGTTTGTTTATGGACTTGATGCTACTTATTGATGAATAACCCTGCTTTATCTATTTATTTCTATGTCATCCTGACAGTATTTTGCTTATATATTTTGCTTGATATATACTTCTGGGTACATTGATCAGGGCTGAGCTCTTGCTTTGCCTATTAGTCCAATACAAATAATGATATGACATATAGTCATAGTTACGAAGTATAAGTTATATGATTATGGGCAAAGCATCTTGCTTTTCCTCCCTGTTGTCCCATGTTCTGATCTGTGATAGGTGCATTGGTACTAACTTGACAAATGGATGATTCACAGCACTCTAGAAGACACGTCGTCATGTATGGTACCAATGCTCAATGGTTCATTACTGTCTATTGTTATGGTGAAGTGAGCACTACTAACACTTGATTTACTTAGAAATCTGAAACCAGTGGCATTTACAGCCAAATTGTTGGGGAGAGGGATATACTAAATGATTTGGTAACAGAGTAAGGCATAATACAAAATATTGTTGGTTTCCTGTTGGTTGTCAGTTTGGCCATGGGTAGGGAATTTATTTTATTTTATTTTTTAATTTTATTCTTTCCCACGGCGACTATGGATAGGGAATTTCTTTATTTAATTAAAATGTTCACAACAACATGGATGCATGTACTCTGCCAGCATGTTTAATATCCATAATACTAAATGTTTGATTAAGATTTCTATGAAACTTTATTCTAAAAAATCATAGTCATAAAATATATTGGGTCGCACCTAAATCGGCAGGGTCGGTCGGCAACCGGAAACCAACCATTATTTTTGTTAGGCCTAATCTCTTTTTAAATAGCAACGTACAGCAACATACAGGTCTATGACACCTTGATTCATCCTGCTGATATCTGTTGTGTAAATAGAATAATGTTCAGCAGTGCAAGGGCTGCTAGAAACAGTATGGTCAGTGTTTTGGCATGTTTTTTTTTGTTTCACAGATGGGATCAGATATCATTAGGCCAAATTTGCCACTTTGGAGAACTCTTGGATAGCTCTCTGGGGACATCTGGAGATGTTGGAGACATTTGCTAGCTGTCTGGGTACACACGTTGGAAAACTATCTGTAGCTCATGAGCCCTTGTGGATAGAGGTCTAGTTTTTGCATCAGTCTGAGATGACTAATGACTAAAAATAACACTTTTCAAAAGAACACCATGAAAGATGATCCAACGTGTTCTACTTCATCTCTTGTGGAGCAGCCTGAGTGTAACTTGTATGGTGTTGCCTTTCAAATGACACCAAACCTGATTAACTTGATTAAATAGCTACATAACTCCTATCACTGTGTGATTGAGAGCGTTCTTACTTCCTCCTGTACTGTATGGTTTGGTAACATTACAGACCAGGAGAAGAAATCTCTGAACAGAATTGTGCGTCTCGCACACGCAAGACAATCAGGGTTAGTCTGCCAGCTCTAGAAGAGATCTATGGTGCCAGGCTGCTTTCCCGTGCCTCTGGCATTATCAACGACCCCTCTGGTCACCCAGCCGCAGGTAGGGTGACCAGGTGTCCCCCTTTTGGTTGTACTGTCCCACCATTTGACCAAATGTCCCGCGTCCCTCATATTGAGAGGATGTCCCTCTTTTCGAAGCCAAAAAAAACATGCGTCTAAAAGCCCCTCCCTACAGACAGTAAACGTAGCAACTTGAAAGTGGCTCACCAAAAAGAAACATCCAGATCTATGGATACGTTTCTTTTTAAACCAAACAATGATAGTCAGACAGACAAGGTCACTGCAGCTGAGATAACAAGTGTCTATCACACAGTACAACACTCCCATTCATACAGGTCAGCCGACTGTGGTAACCTTTAACCTTTGATTTAAATCTATTCGGTGAAGACCATGGCAGTTATTCTAATATAGAAACACAATTTATTTGTATTATTATTTTTGTATTATACTACACTGTTTTCCCTAGTTCTGTGTTAACAGGGAATATCAAACACAAGACATTCCTGTCAAGTGATGACGTTTGAATATTTAAAACAGATGTTAGGTGGTATTTAATTTGTATTTATTTTGATTTAACCTTTAACCTTTGATTTAAATCTATTCAGTGAAGACCATGGCAGTTATTCTAATAAAAAAAATTACATTATCTATCTGTCCCACTTTGTCCCACTTTGTCCCACCAAAATCGTACTGTTGTCCCACTTTGTCCCACCAAAATCTTACTGTTGTCCCACTTTTGGACTTTTTGCATCTGGTCACCCTAGGCCCGCAGGCCTCTTTGTCCCCCTCCCCTCGGGCAGACACCACCGCTCTATCACATGCTCCACCTCTCTGTTTACTAAGAGTTTCTTCCCCAGTGCTGTGCGCAGCCTGAATAACTCCAAAGGCTAGATTTGTATATTATCTTATTTTTTATTTGGTGTGTTACTAGTCAGGTTGTGGAAGTGCTGTTTCTGTGTGTCTGTGCATTACGCACTTTGATTATATGCACTTTTACTGTAAATTGTGCCTCTATGCATTATGCACTTTACTATGATATGCACTTTAGGGGATGTTGATCTTAACCTTAGCATTTGTCTTTTTATACTGTCTGTGTTTTCTCTTACTGTCCATGTTTTTGTACTGTTTCTGCTCTGCTCCTGTATTGGTTTAGTTGTAGACACACAGTATTGCTCTGTACCTGTATTCCACTGTATTCCTGTATTTGACTCTGACTGAGCTGTTGTATTTGGGGATGTCTGGATTGGGGTGATGGGGTGGTGGCTTTGCTATGTTAAGTGTGTGAACGTGTGAACTATCAGAGTTGTTGCTATCAGGGAGCAAAGATACATTAGTTGGTGACTTGGTCCCAAATCCAACTAGAAGGAGGAACCCAAGACAGGTAGTACAGGAAGCAGAGGCAGCTCTTATGCCCCTTTTCCACTGCATGGTACCTACTCGACTCTACTCTACTCTGCCTTTTCGGTTTTCCATTGTCAAAATGTGCGGATAGTACCTGGTACCGGGTACTTTTTTAGTACCTGCTTTGTCGAGGTTCCAAGCGAGTAGAAGCGATACCAGAAAAGTGACGTGAAACACTGCAGACCACTGATTGGTCAGAAGAGTGAATCGTCACTACGTTATCATTGCGCTACACGGGGGACGTCCTCCACAAAACACAAAACCGGCCAGTATTGTAAGGTGTAAAGGTGTAACAAGGCCGGGGGTGCTTAGGGTTCAGCTCAGGGAAACCAGCGTGGAGCAAGGTAGGTCTCACAGAAATAAATAAGCTGGTAGTGGTGCAGGTACGTCGACGAGAGGAAATAGTGAGGTGTACAAAGGCTGTAGCTCAGGCTAATCAGGAACAGTGGATGTACTAGGAAAGTGTAGAGAAAAGGACGTTTAGTTGGAGGGACCTGTGGAGTATGAAGGGAAATCGTATTGAATTCCTGATAGGGGCTGCTTGTGATGTGCTGCCATCACCACAGAACCTAAAACAATGGGTAGATGGGGACCTGTCGTGTCAACTGTGTTCAAAGACGGCAACTTTGAGGCATAGTCTTTCTCAAGGTCAGTATACATAACCACATTTAGCGACATAACCACTTTTTGCAAAGCTTAGCGGCAGGAATTGAAAGCAGAAGAGTACAGGTGAATTCAGGATGTAAGAAGGTGGAGAGTAGGCCTACAGCTATTAATTTTGTCTTTGAGGGAGATAAATGTAGAGGTAGGCATGAGTCAGAAACTAGTGTGTGCATGTGTGTAGTGCCCACATAGCCCTGCCTCCTTCTCTCACTTGACACACAGACAGTGCTGTCTTCTCGTCACTCGTCTCATTAGCTGCAGTTGAATATAATAATTAGCATGTTTTGTTATGGTCATTAACCTCTTAAGCCCTAGCCATATTTTCAGAAAACTCGCCTAAAAGTACATACCCAAGTAAATGTAAGATTGCTCCACTTCATCAAGGTCCATTAGGATGTTCTTGGTATCTAGGGAGATCTATGGACCTCAGGGAATGTATTCCCAGTGTCAGAAATATTGTGTCTGTTACTAGGCTTGAGTAAATTGTAATGAAAGGAGAATATCAATTATTATAAATAAAAAAAAAATCATCTTTGACCGTGAATAACACCATGTTAACATTGACCAGATGTGAAAAATTGCCACTGAGCTCATTCAGCACCTTCTTGAGAAGCCAGACACCTCCTGAAAAATGTCACTATGCACCAAGCACCGCAGAGGCTGCGGAGGTAATGATTGCGCTTAACCCTTTCACACAGTACTATTATCTAAGATTCATTCATTAAATGATTTAGTTATGTGTAAAGGCCTGATCTAAAGGGGCCAGCGAGAAGCTGAAGAGAATCAACAGTGGAAACAGCTGTATTTTTAACAAACTCAAATTAAGCTAAGAACCTGAATAGGGCTGTAGCAGAGTACACCTGCATGTATCAGGTCCCTGTGTTTACTGTTGAGAAACCTGGGTTCAGACAACTTCTTGAACGGTTAAATAACAGGTAGGGCTACTATGTCCTTCCTTCACAGAATAATTTGTACACTAATAATGTACACTGAAATACCTGCCCTATACAAGGAAACAAAATATATAATCATCATGGATAATCTTGGGGGGAAACCCCTTCTTTTCATGCACTACTGACCTATGGACTTATCCACATTAATGTCTGTAACTCATTTATATCAGAATCATGGGTTGTGTTGGACTGAACTCAGACCACAGCGTGTGTGTGTGTGTGTGTGTGTGTGTGTGTGTGTGTGTGTGTGTGTGTGTGTGTGTGTGTGTGTGTGTGTGTGTGTGTGTGTGTGTGTGCGAGTCAATAATCCAATGAGAAGATGAAGACAAAATGTTGGAGTAATCCGTGTACAACGCAGGGAGAAATAAAATGTTTCAAAGCTCAGACAGTTTGAACAGATGCCAGCAGTCCCCATGTGATGCATTCTCCTAAGAGAAGTTTAGAGGTGGTTTGAATGCATGCAAAGCCAACAGACAGAGGCAAATAGAGCGAGGCAGACGCATGTTCCTTGTGGTGCGAAATGAACTCGCTTAATTAGCTCCGGTATCCTACATGTAACACATTTCTCTACACATCAGAGCAACAACTTGACTGGACTCGGAGATGGACCTACTTGCAGTGAGTGCGATCAAAATCCAAAATTCCCACTTCAGAAACAGGGAATGTGTCACTTTGTAATGTTTAATTAATATACACATTGGTGGTACAAATAAAAATCTGTAAAAATCTGTAAAATAATGCGGATTTTATTAGATCCTACCCATTGCCAGGACAACACCGGGTTCACAAGATTCACATGCAGATTGGGGCAACAGCAGAGCATACATGTTGTGCGCAGTTGGACAGACCGGTGTTCAGTGCACCCACACATAATTGATAAGTGAGACTTATGCTTGAAGGAAAATGGACTTTGGAAATCAGTTTTCATTCTATTTATTTACTGTTCTGTAAAAGTTTTGTTTTATGTTTTGTGTGGACCGCAGGAAGACTAGTTGTTGTCATGCAACAGCTAATGGGGATCCTAATAAACTCAATAAACTCAACTTCTAGCCAAGAAAGAAACAGGTTGGAAAGCCTAATAATTGTATGAGCTCACTGTCCCACGTCGAGTAGCCTTTTGGGACTTTAATGACCAGCTGAGCTCATAGCTGAATATAATCCCATGTGAATCTGCCTTGTCTATCATGTAAGTTACAAATTTGAGTGAAAATTACCTACTGTATTTTGATGAAGAGGTCCCCTGATAACCTTAATCCAATGTGAATGCACATCCCAGTCATTTCAGGCACACAACTGGCTTCACATGATACATTTTTACTTGAGGAAGTGCACTCGTTATTGCAGTCTGTACTTTTAGGTTATTTTGGCATATTAGTCACCAGACATGTTACTGTAGTGATTGTACATAATTCACACAGAACTGTTGTTGGGAATAGTAGTTCTCCTCCCCGAACGATTTATGGTGTGGCACTTCCTGCCACCTGCATTCATTCTTGCTATCGAGTCGAGTACGTCGACATGTTGTTATACTGATGAATAATAAAGGAGTTAGGTTCAACTTCGAGACACCGCCTCCGACTCCTTTCTCTCAGCGCTACATTACTCAAATTGCGCATAATAATGGACAAAATCCAGGAGCATGTCAAGTCAAGTTGACCATGGTAAAATCATATCCTTTGTAAAAGAGATTTGGGAGTCATTCTAAATTCCATAAGGACCCCAAGTAACTAATATAAATGAATAAACGTTTGCAGATTTGGCAGCAGAAAATTACCAGCGATGATGGAAAGCTAGGGTTTGTCCGGTAAACGCGGGATGCAGAGGGGTCAGCACGGTCCACTATATCACTAATGGGATAGTTGGGGATTCGTGGGCAGAGTTTGCGAAAGGCTCTAAAGGAGATGCCGGAAGAGGCAGTAAAAGGTGGATTTGGTTGAGGAGAAGGAGCTGTCCTTAGTGCTGAACCAGACAGCCCCTTTCACACCGACAGGGCTCCGGTTCAAGCTCCAGCTCCGTTCTGGAGCATCTGAGTCTGAACCTTGGTGCTCTCTGGCGAACCAGCCCGCGTTTACACCTATTTAAGCAGAACCAACGTTCCACCACCTCCGTCATCAACGGGGGCCATTACTCAGGCCCAGGTAAACACAACCATATGGACACGACAGTGGCAGAATGTGCCTTATATATAAAACAGCTTTGGAGGTTTGGCATTGCTGATCCACTCAACAGGTAGCGATTTCAAAATGAGATTTGATTCAAATGTATTGTCATACAGCACAAGTACAATACACCATCCAACCAGAGTGGATAAATTAATTAACGTTAAATAAAATTAAAAAAAACGTGTGTAAGATATTTTAACCTGGGACCATAGGATCCACAGGCAGCCGCACTAATCAGTTGAGCTAAAGTGTCCGACATTTACTGTGACCGACTAATCCATAGTTTACACTTGTCAAGAGCCAATTGCGCTTGTCATCCAGTATTGGCATTAATAAATCAGATGTCATGCTAATATGTCATGTTCTACAGTAGGACTTACAACTATGATACCCATTAAAACAAGTCATTCGAATAATAGAAGCCTACTTTGCTGGAACGATTAATTTCGCCCAAGTGGCGAACCACGTAACGCGCTGCGTCGCGGCACGGCCGACCCGGGTTCAATTCCCGGACCCGGCGTTCTTTGTCGAATGTCTTCCCCTGCTCTGTCTCCTCCTCTCCCTCTCTCTCTACCGGACTGCCCGGTAGTAAAAAAACGCAATAAAAATCTACAAAAACATATTAAAAAAATTTATTTAAAAAAAGAAGAGCTCCTTCTGCACGACTGCATTTGCTCGCACAAGGACAAAGGCCTCTGTCACAGACCTTCTTCCTGAGTGCATGTTCATGCGAGATGGAACGATGGCTAACGAGAGATTCCAACGACAATATTGTGCAACGTTTTACATACTCTTCGATTAAATACATCCTGAGACTGTTACGTCGATAAAGATTTTCTTACATTGAGGACAGCCATACGAAGGTCTAGCTGCAGGAGATTAACATTTCCATTCCTGCTCAGCACCCCCCCCCCCCCCCCCCCCCATGTACTTAATCAATAACATATGAGAGGAAATGCTGTATTGTGGTTATTGGCGCTGGTGTTCTGTCCATAATACATATGGATATGTACGTTTTTTTCCAGTCATTACAACAGAAGCTTGGTGATTTTCTTCCCTCTTCTTTCTTATCTTGGCCCTCAGCCAAGGAAGATAGTTTTGTGTTGCTAAGCAATGAACATCCTCGCATCGCTTCCTTCCAACATCCATCCAACCCAGTTGACTCTGGGTTGTTGTACGACCCTCACCTGGAGTTACTGTCTGGAGTGGTACAGTATGTGCTGAAGTGCTCTAGTGCAGCGGTTCTCAACAGGGGTGCCGCGGCACCCTAGAGTGCCGCAGAGAGCTGCCAGGGTTACCTTGAGATACATTTAAAAAAAAAAAAAAAATGTTTTTATATATATTTTTTTTTATTATCTTTTTTGGATTACAGAAAATTATCACTAAAGTGCTATCTGTTGCAGCTGCACTGTTTTCCATGAAAATACCATATTTGGATAAGTTTGACCATTTCTCAAAATCTGAAAATCATTATTTAATAAAACACAGAAAAGGATCACCAAGTTACTCTGGATAAAAAAAGAACTTTACAGACAACATTGAGACAAGGCTTCCTGACACATCTCCATCCAAACTCTTGGAAGAACTCATTGAAATCTCATCTGATATCACCTGGAGAGCTAGTTTCAGAGTGTGGTGCTGAGTACCAAGTATCTCATGATGCAGTAGTTAAGGTGTTGATACCAGCACCACATATCTGTGTGAAGCTGGCTTTTCATCCATGACAGCTCTGAAAACAAAATATAGGGCCAAGTTGAGCCTTGAGGATGACATGCGTGTTGCCTTGTCAAAGATCTCCCCACGTATTGACCGTATTATTAGCCAGCAGCAGCTAGAAATGTCCACTGAGTGAACGAGTGCTTATTTTCTGTATTTATTTATATTTTTTGAGAAATGGTAAAAAAAAAAAATACATGATTTTCAGTTTTTGAGAAATGGTCAGACTTATCCAAATATGCAAATTTTATGGAGAACAGTGCGACTGCAACAGATAGCACTTTAGTGATCCTTTTCTGTATTTAAAAAAAATACATGATTTTCAGTTTTTGAGAAATGGTCAGACTTATCCAAATATGCTATTTTTTATGGAAAAGTGTGCAGCTGCAACAGATAGCACTTTAGTGATAATTTTCTGTAATTTTATTTAAAGAAATATGCTATTTGATTTACTACTAGAAGCTGTTTAATGTCAACAGTACTAAGCCATTTAGACCTGAAACACCTGTTAATAATGCATTATATAGCCTGCATATACACAGAAATGTGTTTCCCGGTTTCTTAAATAAACATTATTTTGAAAGCAAGCACTTTTGTCATCATTGTAGCAAAAAAGACAGGA
Organism: Notolepis coatsorum; assembly: GCF_963971535.1. Lineage (NCBI taxonomy): Eukaryota > Metazoa > Chordata > Actinopteri > Aulopiformes > Paralepididae > Notolepis > Notolepis coatsorum. The sequence goes on along the minus strand of NC_140169.1, from coordinate 114,911,940 downwards.
CCGGAAAAGTCTTTATCGTATGTAGGGGTGCCCTGGAATATTTTATTGAACACAGGGGTGCCTTGGCAGCAGAAAGGTTGAGAACCCCTGCGTAGTGGGAATGTGAAAATGTATAGTAGTGAGTCGTGACACAACGCAACAAGTGACTGCAACGTTGTAAATTAACGAAATGTAAACAAGGTGGAGTGATACCAAGTTATAAATGTGAAAGTTCCTATTATTGCCGTCGGAATATTAATTTCAATTGATGTGTTAATTTCACTGGATGCATTTACAAGGCACAAGGCATTCTAAATGTAAACATTATCTGTACACAGTAAATTTCGCAGAGTAAATTTTTATTCAAACTGTATTCAGTTTGAGTAAAATGTACTCTGCTAAATAATAATAATAATAATAATAACTTTATTTGTATAGCACTTTTCATACAGCGGTTGCAGTTCAAAGTGCTTCACAACAGTAAAAAATACAGGCATAAGCGAGCATAAAAAGATAGACAGGTAGAATCACAGTGTTTCACATTAGGATCTAGCATCCCAATAGGCTCTCCGCTTACAGTTTTCAGTAACACAAATAGTAAAAATTGTTTAAAATGATTCAGTTTAAAAATAGTAAAAAAATTATAAAATAGAACGGACATAAAAAATACAGGCATGAGCGAGCATAGCAAGATATGGCAAATCACAGTGTTTCACATTTGGATCTAGCAGATCTAGCATCCTAATAGGCTCTCTATTCACTAATACTCCTGTAATTCCCAACATACTTCCCAGTACATATTGCTGTAACTTTAGTGATATTAGATCACAGGGACACGAACCCACACTGTAACTTTAGTGATACTAGATCACAGGGACTCGAACCCACACTGTAACTTTAGTGATACTAGATCACAGGGACTCGAACCCACACTGTAACTTTAGTGATACTAGATCACAGGGACTCGAACCCACACTGTAACTTTAGTGATACTAGATCACAGGGACTCGAACCCACACTGTAACTTTAGTGATACTAGATCACAGGGACTCGAACCCACACTGTAACTTTAGTGATACTAGATCACAGGGACTCGAACCCACACTGTAACTTTAGTGATATTAGATCACAGGGACTCGAACCCATACTAAATAGTGGGACCTATTGCATGAACAAATAATCACAGTGTTTCACATTTGGATCTAGCAAATAATAAAAATAGTTTAAAATGATTCAGTTTAAAAATAGTCATCAGTAAGAAGTAAAAAGTGCAATAACCGACACATGAATTTGATAGGCAGTGTATAAGAGTAGGCAGGGTAAGAAAAGTGCAGGTAAATACAAGTTGTGTCAGGATATCCCTGATGTTTCCTCTTGCCACTAGGTGGTAGCAGATATCTATCAGTGAAATGCCTGAGCAAAGAGATAGGTTTTAAGCTGTCTTTTAAAGATGTCTAGCGAGTTGGCTTCCCTGATGTTTTGGGGTAGTTTGTTCCATAGTTTTGGGGCATAGTTGATAAAGGCTGCATTACCGATCCTCTTTTGACTGCTTCTGGGAGCCTCTAGTAGTCCAGCAGCTGATGATCGCAGTGTTCTTGCTGGTGTGTAATTTATTAGAGTGTTGGCGATGTAGCTAGGTCCCTGTCCATTTAGAGCTTTGTATGTAAGGAGAAGGACCTTAAAGTCAATTCTAAATGTTACAGGAAGCCAGTGTAAAGCAGCTAAGACTGGACTAATGTGCTCTCTCCTTTTGGTTCTAGTTAGCAGTCGGGCTGCAGAGTTTTGGATTAGCTGAAGCCTCTCTGTGGTTTTCTTAGGGAGACCTGTGAAAAGTGCATTACAGTAGTCTAACCGGCTAGATATGAATGCATGAATTAGCTTCTCAGCATCGTTCTGATTAATAAATGGTCGTACTTTTGCTATATTTCTGAGATGGAAGAACGATGTTTTCGTCACTTTGCTAATATGAGAATTGAAGTTCAGTTCTGAATCTATGATAACCCCAAGACTAGTGACCTCAGATTTGATCCAAGGGGTTAGTCCCCCCAGGTTCTTTATTAATGTTTCTTTTCTAGTTTTGGAGCCGATAATTAGAATTTCAGTTTTGTTCTCGTTTAGTTTCAGGAAGTTCTTACTCATCCATTTATTTATTGCCAGTAAGCAGTCTGTAATTGAGCTAATCGCTGTAGCATTTGGTTCAGCAGATATGTACAGTTGTGTATCATCCGCATAGCTATGGAAATCTACATTATGTTCTCTGATGATATCACCCAGCGGTAACATGTAAAGGGAGAAGAGTAAAGGACCTAAGCAACTCCCTTGTGCAACTCCATAGTTGTTGTCGTATATATCAGACATGTGATCTCCTAGTTTAACATAGAATTTCCTCCCTCTGATGTATGTTTTAAACCAGCCCAGCACATGTTCTGAGAAACTGACATGGTTTTCAAGACGATCGATTAGAATATCGTGATCGATTGTATCAAATGCTGCACTGAGATCTAACAGGATAAGGATGGAGATCTTATTCTCGTCAGAGTTTAGTCTGAGGTCACTGATTATTTTGGTGAGGGCAGTTTCAGTGCTATGATATTTTCTGAATCCTGACTGAAATTCTTCTAAGATGTTGTTTTCTTCAAGAAAGGAATTTATTTGAACTGAAACTATCTTTTCAAGTACTTTACTAATGAATGGTAGGTTGGATATTGGACGATAATTTGCCATTTCATTACTATCCAAGTTAGTTTTTTTTAGTAATGGCTTTACAACTGCTGTTTTAAAGGCATCCGGGAAAATACCAGTCCTAAGGGAAGTGTTTATGATATCTAGCACAGGACTTGAAACACTATTAAATACCCGTTTGAAGAAAGCTGTAGGTATAGGGTCAATGTCTGAGGTGGAGGAGTTACATTCTGAGACAGTTTTGCAGAGTACATCTAATGTGATGCATGTGAAACTTCTCATGGTTACATTGCACGGTTTGCCGCAATCAGCTTTATTTCCACCATGAGTAATGCTGGCCCTGATCAAGGTTATTTTGTTGTTAAAGAATAGTGCAAGTTCTTCACACTTAACCGTTGATGACTGAGGAGGTGTAGGGGCAGTGTTGAGTAGTACATTAATAGTGGAAAAGAGGATTCTGGAGTTTCCAGCATTTTCTGTAATGATTTTAGAGAAGTAATCTTTCCTTGCTAAGCGGATGGTTTTATTATAAGCAGTTAAAGCATCTTTGTATATATCACAGCATATGGTGGTTTTTGTTTTTCTCCATTTTCGCTCCGCTGCACGACATTTCCTTTTTTCTTCGTTGACCGTATTATAGTTTAACCAGGGCGAGGCTCTAGTTTTCTTCTTTTTCGTTTTTAATGGGGCGACAGAATTTAATATAGATGCCATTGCATCATTGAGATTTTCTACCATTTCATTTAGAGAGCTGTCATGATTGTGTGGTTCATGTAGTCTGATAAGATCAATGAACTTTGATTCAGCTTTGTCGTTTAAGAGCCTCTTTTTAACTATGATTTATTTTTTTGTTTTAGTAAGGGTTATTTGAGTATCAAAAAATATACAGTGATGGTTGGAGAGAGGTAATTCAGTTATTGAGATATTTGTTATGCTTAGCCCAGTTGTTGTTATAACTAAGTCTAGTGTATTCCCAAGCCTGTGAGTTGCATTTGTTATATGCTGTATTAGGTCAAAGCTATCCAGTAGATTTTTTTGTTCTATAGTTTTGGAGTCTGTTTTCTTATTAAAATGGATGTTCAAGTCTCCATTTAGGATCACCTTATCATATCCGGTAACACATAGTGAGATCAGTTCAGAGAGCTCCTGTATAAATATTGTACTGTGTACATCTCCCCCTTTCTTCTCTCTCTCCCTCTGGTTCTCACTCTCCCTTTCTCTTTTCCCTCTCTCTCTTTCCTTCTCTCTCCCTTATTTATTGTAATTTTCTTTTATTTACTTGTATGCATGTACACATAACCTTGTTTTTGTTGCAGCCTCCCCCCCTTCCTTCAAAAGGCTTTTGCTTTTTGGTCAGGCTGCTTTAGTATGCAAGAATTTGTTCTTACTTGCTTGCCTGGGTAAATAAAGGTTAAAAAAAATAGTTAACCTTTTTTTTTTTTTTTTTTTTTTTTGATACCGAGAATTTCCGATATTACATTTTAATGCCAATATCGGTAGGCCGATAATATCGGACATCTCTAGTAAAAATACATTACACACACACACGGTCTCATCTGATGACCTCCTCTGTGATCTTCCCCAGGATTCGACGGCCGTGACCCCCGTGACCCTAACAGTCGACCCCAAAGGTTACTTCCTGTACTGGACTGACCAGAACAAGGTAAGTTACAGACTCACCACTACATCTGTTCCTGTGATTCCTTTGCTGGTTCTGCATCAATTCACTAAATACAATAACCCAAGTCCAGCTTTCTGGGTTTTGAGTGAG
>NC_140169.1:114902508-114905008 GCF_963971535.1 Notolepis coatsorum | reverse complement strand
AATGTGTGTGTATGTGTCTATGTGTCTATGTGTGTTTGTGTGTGTGTGTGTGTGTGTGTGTGTGTGTGTGTGTGTGTGTGTGTGTGTGTGTGTGTGTGTGTGTGTGTGTGTGTGTGTGTGTGTGTGTGTGTGTGTGTGTGTGCGTGCGTGCATGCGCATGTGTGTGTTTTGTGAATGAGAAATGTGTCTCATTTGTGAGATCAATGTAAATCCCAAGTTTTACATTGGCACATTACATAACCTGTAAACACAGCAATAAGCACAACGTGTTTAGATTAGTGTTCCCTAATCAAATTAGATGCTCTAATCTAAATGAGAAAAGCTAAATAAATTGACAACAATGCGAAATATATATTACATTGGGAATGGACGGCTCTGAAACAGTTTCGCTTGGAGGTACAGATATCCAATACAACACCCCTGTTGGGAGAACCTTGATAGGGTAACGTAGTTAACTAACTAAGTGTTGTGTGATACGCTCGTTTAACGGTAGCTTAACCTACTTCGTCGCCATTCAGTGCTCCTAGTCTACCCTTCAGGGCAATGCAGAGCACATTGGGCTAATGCTTGGTAGAATTAGGTGTTTAGCTAGTATAGGTGTAATGTTAACATCAGTGTTTTGTAGTAAAACTCCAAAAGCGGATGTTGTCGTTTTACACTTTGCATTGTGGGGTGGTCACGTTCTATCGATTGAATGGGATCATTAGCAGCATGGCTGCTGTTGCATCTATCAGATGATCATCTGAACTAATCATTAACCCTTTCACTACCACACTACCAAGAGTTAACCCTTTCACTGTGACAATACAGAAGGTTAACCTTTTCATTGCCACACGACAAAGGGTTAACCCTTTCACAACCACACTTCAGAAGGTTAACCCTTTCACTACAACACTACAGACGGTTAACCTTCTGTAGTGTGGTAGTGACAGGGTTAACCTGTAGTGTGGTAGTGAAAGGGTTAAATGCAATTGTAGGCCTATGACAGGTGTCTGAGAAGAGTACTAAGATGCTTGAACTAAAATGAAGTCAGAATGGAGAGTATGTCAGCGAAGCAAAGATGAAGATGCCTATCAATCAGACCCCACTCCTTACAAAAAGTAAGAGAAAATAAAGCATGCATGGGGAGAAAACTAGAAAGACAGTAGCTGTTTATAAAGATGTGCAAGAGGAACAATAATTTGAGGAATTCCTAGAAAGGGAAAAGGGTGAGCTTGATGAAGAGAGACAGCACATTGAAAACCTGAAGTCAGAAAATGGAGAACCGTGCCAGGAGAGCAAAGATGAAGATGGCTGTCACCCCACGACACAAAAAGGTCACATTAGAAGAAAAAGATCAGCAAGACACAAAAAGAGAGCAGATAAACAGCTTGAAAACTTGACGTTCTGAAATAACACACATTGCCATCTATTACATTCCTGGTATAGAGTTATAGCATAACTGTAAAACCATAACTGATTAGTCTAAACTATCTGAAATTGTGGTAATTTTCATGAATTGAAATTTTACATGGAAATGACCGAGCAGAAATGTCTCTGTGCACACGCCCTGCAATTCTTTTCACATTTATATTCCTTCATCCACTTTCATCTCTGTCTCAAATCAGTCTATAAAGTGAGCTTACCTGGGATCTACCGTTCCACGGCTTGAGAAAGTGAAAATTTTTCGTGAAAGCCACAAAGAGTCACATAGAATGCAAAAGCTTCTTTCTTACGTTGTCGAGTTGTCAAGTGGCCTTCTGTTGCCAGACAAGGGACGAGGAGAGGATGTGAGAGAGTGTATCTTGTGGGTTTGAAGTTCAACCCCTGCAATTAAAGTATCTGGCACTCCTAGGCGAGCGTGCAGATGGCTCAATGAATAAATGTTTTCTTTTGTGTGTGTGTGTCAGATAACTTTTCTCCTCTGTGGGTAGAAGCAGGTGCAGACTTTGTGTGTTTTAATTTAGAGCTGTCTCAGCCTCTCTTCTGGTGTATTTTTTAACAGAGCTCATGGTATGTAAACTCATGCGGTCATAATTATCTGGTGTTTGGTGTGTGTTTGAGTCCATCTGGCCCATGTTGCATGTTTTATCCTTCACACACAATAGCCAAAGCCTGCCCTTTTGAATACATTCACACACACACACACACACACACACACACACACACACACACACACACACACACACACACACACACACACACACACACACACACACACACACACACACACACACACGCACGCAAGCACGCACGCACGCACGCACACACACACACACACACACACACACACACACACACACACACACACACACACAGTCACACGCAATGATAATAAAGATGATAATAATGATGACGATGATGATGATGATGATGATGATGATGATGATGATGATGATGATGATGATGACTGACGGTTTTGATGATGATGGTAACAACACCAACAGCAGTCATGTGATAGCATGCATGTGTGCCACCTGCTCAAACGGCTATCAGCAGCCATAATTTCATGAGGAATCAC
>NC_140169.1:114880008-114900008 GCF_963971535.1 Notolepis coatsorum | reverse complement strand
CACACACTCTCACACAAAAGTGCACCTCCTTGCAGCCCCGTCGTCGCAGAGTTCACACGCCTGTTTCCCCGACGCGGCAGTTCTCTGTGATTCCCGAGACGCCTTCCCACTGTCAGCAGTATAGGAGTTGGACGTGGCTGGTAAATCTTCAGCCAATCTACTCAAAGTGAAATGTAACCCATGCCAAGTCATAGCCGGATACACCCTTTTCCATCAATACTAGTGATGATAGAGACAGAGAGAGAGAGAGAGAGAGAGAGAGAGAGAGAGAGAGAGAGAGAGAGAGAGAGAGAGAGAGAGAGAGAGAGAGGGGGGGGGGGGGGGAAACGAGGAAGACAGAGAGAGACAAAAAGAAAAAGATGAAAGAGATTATAGTTTACATGAGGCAATTGTCTATCCGCATAGCCTTCCTAGATATACACACATCCTGAAATTAATTTCCACAGAGAGGAGTGGCGGGTTGTTGCAGGCTTTTGGGGTTCAGTGCCATACACTTTAGGCCGGGCCTCTCGACTTGTAGGCCATCCCTCCCTATCCCAGAGAGAGGGATAAAGAAAAGTGTGATGAGTAGGAGTCTACATTCAGCAGGGGTGGTTAGACCAGTCCCTTCCCTGTTCCTTGTCGACGCGTCAGTCGTGGTGTCAATTAATTTGCCTAATGACTCTATTTCACACAACATTAGCATTTTTGGGGCGACATGATTGGGGATGACATTCTGTTTTGATTGCCTTTCCGGAGATCGGACCTTCTTCCACTGCATAATTACCGCGATTGTCCGTCATTGTTAGAGGCGGGCGGCGGCTGGTTCCACGCTCAGCCACACGCCGATGTTGTGTCTGAGGAAGAGTGAGCGGTCTCTGCAGCTTTGTGAGTCATATTCGTCAGAGGATAAACATAACGGGAAAATCAATACGCTTCAGTTCTGGCTCCACGGCATTCCGGTGGTTTCATTCCCTGCAACCCCCGTTGCCCCTACGTTACTCGTCGTGAGTCATACTTCCTTACAGCAAGTCTTCTGACTCATGGCAGCTGAGCAATCAATAACATTTTGATTCCTCTCGTAGGCTACTTTTCAGATTGGTTGAATAACACAATTACAACATTGCCTGAAACTTTGCTGCTGCCCATCGATAGCCGCCGGTATTCAATCACCTCATTGATAACCGCTTGATTAGTACGCACGCTAATTGGAATGGAATAGCGCCAACGAGGAATCAAAGCCGGAAAATATGGAAGGCATAGAGCGGATGAGACAGGTAAAGGTCAGCGTTATTGATATCAGCCTTGGAAGTCTCCCGGTGGAGGTTATTTATCGGTTCTCACTGCCTGGACAAAGGCGGCTGTCACATCCCTCGCCGCGGGCCTCTGACATTATGACGGCTCAATCAATCAGTCATTCAGGTCCCTGGCCTTCGGACGCTATACAGGGGCCGCAAACACGGCTCTCCTGCCCGCTGGGTCCTCGGGCTACTTTTCATGTCTGCTCTTTGGCGGCGAGACACGCAGAAGAAGCTTATGCGGGGAGCCAGGAGTCCGGGGCTTTGAAATGCAAGTCACACTCGCTTTGTTCCCACAGCAACGCATTTTTTTTTCTTTTTTTTTACAGGCCTGAGTGAACTGGAAAGAAAAGAAGACCACTTTTATGCATCCATAAAATGCAGGTTTCTTTTTTTACACAGTGAAATAAATAACATTTTGGCAAGAAAGTACTTTCCTCAAAAAGCATTTCTACAAAAGGAAAGTAGAAAATATTGACCTGGCTTTTGTTTTGTTCTTAGTCCGTGATCACGGCAGCTCTCGGCATCTATATCCGTAGGCCTATCTCTGTGAACGGAGCCCCCTGATCCCTCTGCGCTGACGGTCAAACGGGGGAGATGTGGAGGAAAAAGGTTGCTGAATACTCTCAGAGCTCCTGGGTGACTTCTAAAGGCTTTGTTTGTGCTTGAGTTAGCCCCCTGTTCCTCACCAAGAATTCTGATTAGGACTTGTTTTCCACTTCATGTCGCTGGACGGACGGACACACACACACACGCGCACGCACGCACGCACACATGCACGCACGCACGCACACACACACGCACGCACGCACACACACGCCGCTGCTCTCATTTCCTCTCCGAAAGAACGCTCGCAGCCCATTCACAAAATCCAGTCACAGATCTGGAAAGAGGCCTTGTTTCCAGTCCTTAGCACAGGAAGCTCAGTGGAGCCAGTGATAAAGGCTTCCAGTAGAGGGGCCAGGCCAGTGATGTGAAGTGTGAACATCAAACACTGAGCTGAAACTACAAGGCGAAACCACATGACTCTGACCAGGCACGATTAACAGGGCCTGATGCAGTTACCCAGGAATAACCTGTGTCGACTGTCTGTGTTAATGGGCCGTCCCGCGTTGCTTGACCCAGGAGCGGGATCTGGGACGAGGGCAGGACTTGCGAGGCGGGTCCTACACCCTGGTTGGCTCGGTGTTAAAAAGGTTAATGTTCAACCCGTGTTTTCCTTTGCCTTTGTTTATGGCCTTAGAGGTATTTGAGGTTAATTAGTGTGACTTAACGGTGCACGATGAGAAGAGTTGTTATTTACATTTGTACACTGTGAATAGTTGCTTGAGGCTTTCATTTGACGAACGGGCCAATCAAATAAACTCCACACAGTGAAGGAACAATGTGCCATCATCAATAATTAATATACACACAACAGATGATGAACCTCTTAAGCCCTAGCTCTATTTTCAGAAAATCTGCCTAAAAATACATACCTAAGTAAATGGAAGATTGCTCCACTTCTACAAGGTCCATTTGCATGTTCTTGGTATCTAGGGACATCTATGGATCTCAGGGAATGTATTTCCAGTGTCAGAAATATTGTGTCTGTTACTAGGCTTTAGTAAGTTGTAATGAACCAAAGGAGAATATCAATTATATTTTATTTTATTTAGATTTTTCATCTTTGACGGTGAATAACACCATGCAAAATATTACCAGACATGAAAAATTCTAAGCAAATTAATAAAGGGAAGATGATTAAACAGAAGGTTTTGTAGATACAGTACTGAATTCTGCCATCCGGACACATGCAATTTGAAATATTATTATAGAATATAGAATATCAGGCCTATAAATGACCTTATTATAGTCAAGTCGCACATCTATGGATCGGGCCAAATCTCATCTTTCCAATGGCAGAGTTCAATCTGGATTTAGTATCACCAGGCGTGATCCACATACCGTGAAGGAAATCTACTGTAAGTACAGTTACTTTTTTATAATGTAAATTTCTCTGCCACTTTTCATCAGATTGCAACGCAGATTTTTGCTAAACGTTCACAGAAAGGTAGATAAACTAACTGCATTCTAATTTATGCCAATAACATTCAGGTTTGTGGTAGATAATCCAGAAGAATAAGATAAATAAAAAAAGGAAATCCACAAGTCATATGATTGACAGGAGCTGGCTTGCGCTGGGTAGTGTCGTTTTTTGTAAGCCATTCGAAAGCTCTGGGTCTCCTCTCCTCATATGACTACAAACTAAATGGCGGCACGCATTACCTTTCGTCGATATTCGCTAGCTTCTGAATACATTTCCAAAACTAATATTTCACTAATAACACTTTAACCTATTGGTAAACAAACGTATTGCTGAAAATATACACTATAACTGCTGTTTTGACAGGGTTAGGGTCCTTACTCTTGGCTACATTTGAAAAATAAACGCAACATTAATTCATAGTCTGTAGAGATGGATTTATGGCATGGGTCCGGTACCGGACCCGTCGGGCTTAAGAGGTTAAGACATTTGAGTAATTTGAGACGTGAACATTAAAGAAATATACTTATGGACTAGGGTCCAGTGTAAAATGCTGATGACTTTGGACCTTCCCATATTCATTGCACTGTGTAAATTGCCCCCAATTTCAGTACAGACCTGGGACAGTGGCCTGAGTTTAACCACGGTTAGACAGCACAGGGCGTCCAATAAGATCATCCAAGCTGCAGATGCTATCCGATAAAGGTTAGGGTAGTGGTTTTATGATTGGACGGCCGCTTGGTGGGGGGGAATAATGATCTCCTGTCAGCTAACGACAACTATCATCAAGGTGTCCTTTAACAAGGCACTTAACCCCCAACTGCTCCTGTGAAGCTACTCAGCGGCTGGCAGTACCAGACCGTGGTTGTACGGGGGAGCTCCTGTGTGTGAATGTGCGTCACACTGATCCAGCAGTACCAGACCGTGGTTGTACTGGGGAGCTCCCAGGTGTGAATGTGCGTCACACTGATCCGGCAGTATCAGACCGTGGTTGTACTGGGGAGCTCCCGGGTGTGAATGTGTGTCACACTGATTGAACAGATGGCAAAGGGCGTCGCTGAAAAAGAGCCAAGTCAACTCAGTCAATGTAATCTCAGTAATGGTTAACACACCTGTACTGGCAAAGAGGAGTGTTAACATAACCCAATACGGCTTCAACAATTGCACAATTAATGGCGATAGCCAGATAAATATGAATAATCACCCTAATCCTTAAGCATGCTTGACTAGACGATTACACATTACTGACTTGCACACAATACTGACTTGTACACACACCACTGATTTGTCATTTATGCTACATTTATTTGTTATTGCTATGCTGCTATTTTTATGTTTTTTATTGTTTACACTGTTATTGTTTACACTTATTGCTTCTGTACAACTTGCGTTGATGTTGTTGCTAGGCCGAGGAGCCAAGAAACAATCATTTCACTCTTCTATACTGTAAAAAAGATAGGTGACAAATACATTTTGAAATATAATAACCATATATCACGGCCTGTCGTGAGCTATTGCTTACATGTAATTATTGAAAAATGGCAAGTTGGGGTGTTAATTAATTATTTATTAAAGACAGTAGAGATTGAATCCTTTTGGGTCATGTATGTATGTCACATTTGCACTCCCAACTGATTTTGATTGTCTTTACAACTACAAATGCATGAGCTGTCTGAAAATGTTCAAAACAGACTTTGGTTCTTCCTATCAAGGGATTTGCTCACATCCTTCTTTAGCTCTAAAGCCAACTACCGTGTCTCTGTCTGACCATATAGAGGTTAAAACTACTTACATTTAATGGGAAGAGATATTACATTTCTATGTGACTTCCAGTCTTGTAGTTCAATGACTAGTTTAACTACATTTTGAAATAGGTGGGTGGTAGTTTAAGTGCAGGGTGGGGGGCGCTGCCATGCAGGGGTGGGCCAGATGGGGCAGGGAGGTGTTCAATTGGCTAAGAGGAGAAGAGCAGGTAATCAGTGAGGCTGTTTGTTTCGCCTGGGGCTCTGCAGCAAGAATGCTAACACAAGGAAGGTCTGACAGAGGGAAAGAGCGGCTGGTATCCCGTTAGAAACCTTATGTTGCGGCGAGCAAGGTTTTCGTCAAACATACCATATCTTTGCCTTTAGGGGTTGAAACAGCAGGTGGAAATAGATGGGAAGCGTGCAGGGGAAATAACAGACTTGGTCAAGGTTCTAATTTATTCCCAAATGCTACTAGTTTTCAAGGGTTTTTTCCATGGTGGCCACTGGGTATTAGGTGTGCTCAGTGACCCCTACCACTGTTTGTTTTCAACCAAAGAAATGAAATGGTTGTAATGTGTTAAGTGTCTGTTTACCCACAAGTGCCTTTTTCAGTAGTTAACCACTTTGGGTCATGTAGTTTACATAGTTAATTACAAGCATCTTCCTGATTCCACCTCAACAACTGCTCCCTCTTTAAAACACACCCTCAGGCTCAGGCTGCCTAAAAAGTAGTGTTAGCTGGAAAAAACTGATGTTTTTCAGAGTAGTTCAGATTAACTTTTAGATTAGATTAGATTAGATTAGATTAGATTTAGTTGAACTCATTGTCACGGTGAAGTAGCCAGTGGACTGGTGTTGGTAGCTTCCCCCAGCGCTGCTTCTACCGTACCTTGTGTAGGCCGCTGACAAATAAATAACCCTCTTGGAAATCCTCTGCTGACACATTCTGTAAACTGTTTCTCTGACAGCATGCGTGAGGCATGGCGGCCGAGCGAGGGAGGGCCTTGATGGAGCTTTTCCTCGTCTCTTGGGTGCAGGTATTTATAAGAGTTATGCTTGTCCTATAAACAGCATCTCCACACCCGCTCATTCCAAACACCCAACACGCAGGACGCTGCTTGACAGCGAGCGCTCCGTGTCACATTCACAGGTCTTGTCTATCTCTCAGATAGTCACCGAAGGGGAATGAACGAGAGAGAGAGAGGAAGAAGAGAGACTGAAATACTTGTAGTCAATAAATGAAACGACTCACGTGTGTCTGTGTGTGTCTTGGTTCGCACTCTTTGAGCATTCTTAATGAACCTTTCCATTAAAAATCGAAAAGAAAGTGCTGTCAAATATTTATGGCTGTGTTTTCCCATGCTAACGGAAGGGAATTCTGAGGCGGCTGATGGTGGAGCTGGAAGACTGACTTCACCCCTCTCTCTCTCTCTATTTCTCTCTCTTTCCTTTTCTGTGCTTCTACTCTACACATTTGACCGTCTCCCTACCTGTAGCCTACCTCTCTTTCTGTCTTTATTCCATCTCAGCCTCATCTCGCATCTTAGACCTCCATCCCGCCCCCCTCGCCCCCCTCCTCACATCATGACATTGTTTTTCTCGCTGTGACAATGATGAGACACCGCGGCGGCATGCGACGAGAGGAGCGCACCCTGTGATCATGCCAACCGCGATGGTGAGTCTTTCACTTGAAACGACAGCCGCAGTGGTCTTGCTCAAACAACAGACGCAGACGGCTGCCAATGCTAATCCCGTCCCAATGCACACGCTGATTGCTTTCTTCTGATGCCACGCGGCCCGCGGTGAATACAAATTAAACAGACAGACCCACCCATTCAGTTGTTGCTTCTTGTTATCGTCCTAGGCAACAGGCATCCCTTCCCCCATTTGAACAATCTGTGAAAGAATGGAGGCAAACGCAGAAACTGTGAATCAGAATCACTTTATTGCAGAGGCACAGGGGGATTGATTGATTGATTGATTGATTTTTATTGTGGAGTAAAAGACAGCATCCAAGGGATAAAAACATGAGAACGTGCAAGCACTTATTTCCATCATGGTCCCTGATTTTGGACATGGACAGACATCATAAAACATACAACATACAGCGGATCTGTCCCTGCAACGCGCTGCACAGGGGGCCAGCGGATCTGTCCCTGCAACGCGCTGCACAGGGGGCCAGCGGATCTGTCTCTGCAACGCGGAGCACGGGGGCCAGCGGATCTGTATCTGCAACGCGGAGCACGGGGGCCAGCGGATCTGTCTCTGCAACGCGGAGCACAGGGGGCCAGCGGATCTGTCTCTGCAACGCGGAGCACAGGGGGGCCAGCGGATCTGTCCCTGCAACGCGGAGCACAGGGGGCCAGCGGATCTGTCTCTGCAACGCGGAGCACAGGGGGGCCAGCGGATCTGTCTCCGCAACAGGTGATGCAATGCAATGGAACAGGTCTCCGCGCACTGCGGTGCGACGCACATCCCGTATGGAAATGAACGACGGAACGACGTATGGAAAAACCTACTCCTGTGGTTTTATTTTGTACACACACATGATAAAGGCTTACCACTGTTTATAGTACTTCTGTGGTTTCCACATACATACACATACATAGATACTAGGGCTGTCAAAATTGGCCAAAAATGTCATTAGAATATTCCTTAAAAAATAAAAAAAAACACATAGGGCTAGATCCACAAAGAATGGATTGCACAGTGCTAATTGCACCACAATTGTGTGTATTGAGCCGTACTGTATTGTACCCATTCTGCAATCTGTTAAAAGAAATTTCATTAACAGATTGCAGAATGGGTACAATACACAGTACGGCTCAATACACACAATTGTTAAGGGGATGCAGACCAGAGAAAGACTTTCGTCTTGTTTACATCAGGGTCCCCCATTTTCAATTCATAGTGAATTGTAAGTAAGGGTGCAATTAGCACCGTGCAATCCATTCTTTGTGGGTTTGAACCATTTTAATAATAATAATAATAATAGATTGAATTTTAAGAGAGAAGCGCCTTTCTCAGACTCAAGGACACTGTACAAGGAAAGGATGGAAAAAAATAAAAATAAGAAATAAAATTGAAAAAAAATATAATAAAATACATAAAAGATCTGTGTATAGTAACAACAAGAAAAACCAAATAAGATAAGAGATAAAAAAAATTAAAAAGGAGGCAAGTTCTGTCCAATTGGATGAAGTGGTTGAAATTAACAAACAAACAAACAAACAAACAACAAAACAAAACAAAACAACGGAATCTGTGGCTTAAAAAAAGTCAGGGGTGGGCTACTTGGGAGCGGGGCCGTGTTGCGTGAAGGCAAGTGTGAACAGGTGGGTTTTTAGCTTGGTTTTGAAGAGGTTGATGGTGTCAGAGCCTCGGATGAGGGGGGAGAGAGAGTTCCACAGTCTGGGGGCAGCTGCAGCGAAAGCTCGGTCTCCCAGTGTGGAACGCCTGGTGCGGGGGATGGTGAGGAGGTTGGAGTTGGAGGATCGGAGGCCTCGTGCTGGAGTGTAGGGGTGGAGTAGGTTGGTCAGGTAGGAAGGGGCCAACCCGTGCAGGGATTTTTAGGTGAGGAGGAGGATCTTGTAGGGGATTCGGTAGTTGATGGGGAGCCAGTGGAGTTTTTGCAGGGTGGGGGTGATGTGCTGCCAGGGTTTGGTGCGCGTGAGGACCCTCGCAGCAGAGTTTTGGACGTACTGTAAGCGATCCAGAACCTTCTTGGAGGCACCAAGAAGGATTCCGTTACAGTAGTCGAGGCGGGAAGTGATGAAGGCGTGAATGAGTGTTTCCGCTGAGGTGTCGGAGAGTGAGGGGCGGAGGCGGGAGATGGTTCTGAGGTGGAAGAAGGCGGATCTGGTTAATATCTATTGTTGCGCATTATGTGCACAAGAGGGCAAACCAATACAACGGGAGACACAACTATAGTAGACTATAGGTAATTTATTTAAACAAAATAAATATCAACATACCTACACCAGCATACACATTTAATAATGTATTATCTCCATCTCTCGGAGGAAGATCAAATTAATGAAAGTTCACGGTATATTGAACGGACATTTATACACAGCAGTGCTCCTCCGAAAAAGGTGTGATAAACATCAAACAATATACGTATTTTCCTTGACATGAAATGTGAAATAGTAATCAAACCATTGGGGATCCATATGATGCTTCTGTCAATTCATTATTCAATATCTGTTCAGTAAGCCTACAGTAGCCTACTGTATATACTTGTTTCATGTTTTGTTTAAATAGAATTAAGGCACACAATTCCAAGAAATGTGACTAAACAAAGTAGTTTTGCCCTGAGGGATGATTTACAATAAAGTGCTATAAAAAACGTCTTCT
Organism: Notolepis coatsorum; assembly: GCF_963971535.1. NCBI lineage: Eukaryota > Metazoa > Chordata > Actinopteri > Aulopiformes > Paralepididae > Notolepis > Notolepis coatsorum. The sequence goes on along the minus strand of NC_140169.1, from coordinate 114,890,604 downwards.
TCTATGTGTATCATCAAATGGTCAACTCTGTGTCCTGTAGCCACGCCCTCGTCTCTGGTCCTACGTCGAAAAGACCAGCTTCTGAGGGCGGGCTGTAGAGGGGGCAGCCGGTGATTATATGCTCGGCAGTCTGTTCAGGCTCGCCACACTCGCATGCCGCACTGTCCGTGAGGCCCCACTTCTTCATGGAAGACTTGAAGCGCCCGACTCCAGTGCGTAGATGGTTCAGCGAGGTCCATAGATGGCGTGGCAAATCGTCTCCTTTTACACCACCTCCTGGGTCCTGGATGTATCGCTGGATACGGGAGGGCCCAGCCGACTCCCATGATCGTTTCCAGGATGCTGCCAGCCAGGTGTCTCTGGACAAGTCCTCAGATATAGACTGTAGCATTTCTTGTGCTGCCTTGTTGTAGGGATGGTGAGAGTTTAGCCTGCCTGGTGGTGCCGGTGTTGTTGTGGCTTTGTGCAGGATGTGCCAGTCGTACTTCTGGGCTTTTCTTGCCAGGGTGAGGGTAGCCGCATCACGTCGGAGACTGGCTGGGGCGATTCCAGCTAGGACTGGCAGGTAGGACACAGGGGTGGGTTTCAGGCAACCAGTTACTGTCCGGAGGGCTCTGTTGATGACAGTATCTAGCTTGTTGACGTGGGGACTTCTGCTCCAGACAGGGGCGCAGTATTCTGCTACGGGCAGGACCAGGGCTTGCGTGGATATGCGCACTGCGCAGGGTCTGGGGGGAAGCTCCCCAAGTAGAACCCACTAGGCGGCGGATGAGCGAGACCCTTGCTGTTGTTTTGGCCTTCACTTCATCTAGGTGTTGCTTGTAAGAGAGTGTCCGATCCAAGCGTACGCCGAGGTACTTGGGGGCGGTGGTTGCCCACATGCACATCCAGTTCCCTCCTTGCGTCCCGATTAAAGAGGTGGTAAGCTGCAGACACTGTTTTGCCTATGCTGAGCTGAAGATGCCACTTCTGGAGGTAGTTTGCCAGAATGTCCATATCTTGGTTGAGGCCATCTTCCATCGCCTTCCATGTTGGGCGTCGAAGCATGATGGCCAAGTTGTCCCCATAGCCATACTTAGTAGATGTTGTTAATGGCAGGTCATGAATGTAGATGTTAAACAACATTGAAGTTAGGGTACTTAAATTCTTGACGCTATAACTCTCAAAACGCTAGCGTTAGCACACAAAAAGATACATGTAACTTAGCTGACTTAACACTAACTGGTTCAGCATAAATCCGAAGTATTTCCAAACGGGGCTGGAAGCGCCGTCCCATGTCAAGCTTTGTGGTCCGGTCTTGAACTTTCCATGAATGTGTCTCCATAAATCCATTTAGTTAGATCCAGCACTCAATGTATCTTGTGATTATTATCAATTTTCGACGACTATTACCCGTTTGCTATTTCCTGGTTGATTCCGGACATGATGTCACACGAATGCCAGGCTGCTCAGCCAATAGACAATTTGTTTTATTAGTGTACTGTGAATGTATACTTTTATCCAGTGCTTTTGTAAGGTGCACGTAAAGTGCGCAGTGATATGTGTCATGTCTCTCCTGTCCGTCATGTAGTGCGTTCAGACAGACGCGAGAAGTCGAGAGGGAGACCGCCGGGGCTGTTTTTTTTATATATATAAAATATATAGAATATTCGTTGACAGCCCTAATAGATACACACTACAGATTTACCACAGAAACACTGTAGTGACTTATATGATTCCTGTGGTTTGTTACATACAGTACATACACACTACAGTAGATTTATAGTATTCCTGTGGTTTTACATATACATAAATACATACATACATACATACATACATACATACATACATACATACATACATACATACATACATACATACATACATACATACATACATACATACATACATACATACATACATACATACATACATACATACATACATACATACATACATACATACATACATACATACATACATACATACATACATACATACATACATACATACATACATACATACATACATACATACATACATACATATGAGGCAGGGGAACTATGTGAGAATGCTATTCATCGACTACAGCTCGGCATTCAATACCATAGTCCCCTCCATACTCATAGCCAAGCTCAGGGACCTGGGCTTGGGCTATGACCTCTGCCAGTGGGTCTTGGACTTCCTGACTGGCAGACCCCAGGTGGTGAGAGCAGGCAACTGCACCTCCTCATCCATCACCCTCAACATAGGGGCCCCCCAGGGCTGTGTTCTGAGTCCCCTCCTCTACTCCCTGTACACACACGACTGTGTGGCTCAGCGGAGTAGCAATACAATCGTCAAATTTGCTGACGACACAGTGGTGGTGGGCCTGATCTCTGCCAACGACGAGAGGGCCTACCTGGAAGAGGTCAAGGTCCTGGCGGGATGGTGCCAGGAAAACAGCCTCTCCCTGAACGTCAGCAAAACAAAGGAGATGATTGTGGACTTCAGGAGGTCGGGGGTCAAGGACTACAGCCCCCTCAGCATCGACGGGGCACCGGTTGAGAGAGTCAACAGCTTCAAGTACCTCGGAGCCTACATATCCGAGGACTTGACATGGACCACACACATTAACAGTGTGGTGAAGAAGGCACGACAACGCCTCTACTTCCTCAGGCGCCTAAGGAAGTTCCAAGTCAGCCAGAAGATCCTTAAGAACTTCTACTCATGTACAATAGAGAGCATCTTGACCGGCAACATCACCTCCTGGTTTGGGAATAGCACTGCAAAAGACCAAAGCAGACTACAAAGAGTGACACGTTCAGCCGAACGCACAATTGGAGGGGGGCTCCCCACCCTCCAGAACATTTACTACAAGCGTTGCAAGGGCAAGGCTAAGAGAATCATTAAAGACTCCAGTCACCCGAACAACTGCCTCTTCGAACTGCTGCGGTCAGGCAAGCGATACAGGAGTCTCAAGGCGAGCACAGAAAGACTCAGAAGTAGCTTCTATCCCCAGGCCATCAGGCTGCTAAACGAACAATGAATGAACACTACACAACAACAACCACCAAACGCACATAGCACACACATCCACACGCACACACTCACTTTAAACAAACACACTGTAGCACCCACTCCACACACTTTATAGCACACACCCACTTTAAACAAACACACTGTAGCACCCACTCCCCACACTTTATATTTATGGATGAAGGATTGCACTACAACTCGTACACCTTACTGTAAATTGTACCTAAAATTGTACCTCATCCCATTTCTGCTTTGCACTAGATAGTACTGTACATTAGTACACTGCATAGTATTGTGTATTGTATATTATATGGTAACTCAGAACATTGTACATATGTCTATACCGAACACTGTGACCTCATTTTCTTCTTCTAAATTCATGCTATATTATGTTATTATGTTATTTGATACTATCTTGTCTAGCACAGTCTCTGGAGCGTAACAGTAAGAAGCATTTTGTATGAAAGTATTCTGTACTTCTGTATGACAACTATTAAAGAACTTGAACTTGAACTTGAACTTGAACATACATACATACATACATACATACATACATACATACATACATACATACATACATACATACATACATACATACATACATACATACATACATACATACATACATACATACATACATAGTAATATTAGTGATTCACCATAGTGTTTCTGTAGTGGAATATTATAGGAATGTATGGTGAATCACTAAAAGTAGTCCTGTGGTTTTACCATAGAAACACTGTATTTCTATAGTGATTCACTAATATAGTATACAAATAAAACATGGGAATGCTATAGTTTTACTATAGTTAATCTTTGTATGGGATAGTATACATACATTAGTCAGTAGGCTATAGATAACAGACATTGTTTTGAGAGTACACAAATAGACTCAGTCAATTATTGGCAGCATGATCTGCTTTTTATGCATGAGGCCGTGGGCTGTGTGGAAGGTAAGTGATAGTCAGAGGTAGTGTTACTGAGTCATGTTGTGTTACCAGCCAGTACATAAACAGGTCAAGTGGGCAGTATGCAAGTGACACCCTATAGATATGCATGTGACAATATAGATAAGGTACAGATGTTACAGGCAGACTGTTCACATTTGAACCAATACCGGTACCAGTACCTGGAATACGGTATTGGTGCCCTACCGTACCTTTTTCGGTACTTAACTCTCTGTAATAACAAACATTTTTATTTCTGTTGTAATTTTTTTTCTATTTTTTATCTATTTAGAACATTTAGTTATTTATTGTTGTAACACACCACACAAACTACATCATATGATCATATATTAACATCACAGTGACCAATCGCAGCCACTCTTATTGTCTGGGACCAAATACGGCCACGCCCCATTCCCAGTAAAAAGTGGGAATCTCTAGAATGGGTTTCGGGCGACGGTGTATACGGAAGTGACTCTAAAGGTGACGATAGACAACACTTTCTGTTGTCAGTAGATGGCAGCATTGGTTTAAAATTAAAAGGTGAAAATGTTGAAAACTACAACAATACACTTCCCAAGATCCTTAGCACAGGTCACAGGTCACTGGGATGTGACTATTCTTCGACGTGATCTGAACAGCGGTAAACTATTACTGCGGCCTCAGTATAGCGACCGCGAATGGTAAACTAATTATCTTAACAAAAGTGCGATGGTAGCGTTACATATGTTGTCTAAAGGGGGACATATGGTACAATTTAAGATTTTAATGATAATCGGCATATAAAGGACAACATAAAGCATTGTTAATTTGTAAGAAACCTCAATGAAAACGGTCATATTCGCTATTGTTATGAAAATGTGATAGAATCCTATAAAAATGTGGACGCATTTGGTCTACGTTCCGTTATGTGTTTAAATATCCACATTATCTGGCCATCCTTTGTAAATATGATCAAACTCCTCTGACCTCGTCTGGTCTTTCCAAAGACCCAAGAGACAGGACAGTAATACATATATTTGTGGAAAAGGCTCCCCTTGTCTAGTATATTACACAGTACCCTTAAAAGTACTGAGTTCGGTACCCAACCCTATAGTGGAGGTAGTTGGTGCTTTAGTGACGCACAAGTCTCTGAACATCTACTGTGATCTCTTCAGGAACGTTGATACGAGAGGGACCACAATCTGGAAAATCTTATTAAATATCTCATCATTTATCATCCTGGGTTGTGTGATGAACATCATTTGTATGCCAAGAAAAGCCCATCTAATGAATTTCCCTGATCCCATTAACTGGCGATATTAAAAGTTGACATAACCTTGTGGCATGGGGGGCCGTCCTATGGAAATGAGACTCTTTATTCCTCCCGCCTCCCTTGCGTGTCGTGCCTCTTTGAGTGACACCTACCATCAGCCACACAGACACCTGCCATTACTAAGTACGCTGAGGTCAGTGACTAACACTCCAGCACAGTGCACTGTGTTACTGTGTTGCTCCTGGACGTAAGTCCACGGATGAAACATTTTCGATGTAGCTCTGAATGGCCAACCTACTTTATCCAAGTAGTTACATTTAATTGAGGGCCAGGGGGAAGACATTTTGATGAGATTGACCCAGTTTAAATTTGCATCTGTAATAAACATTTCACCGAGGATAGTTTCAATCACTACTCCCAAAAGAGGCTTGGGCAATGGCCAACTGATGTGGTTGGAGAGGAGTTGGGGGCTGAGCTCTCTCTGCCTAACTGCGGATTTGGAGCCCCAATGGCTTCACATCAAGCCTCAAAACTGTTAGCAGCTCACAGCAGAAAATGCCAAACAAAACAAACAAACATTTTACTTTTTAGTAATACTGAAATCTTGATTGATGATTAAAATGGTACTTTTTTATTTATTTTTTTATAATTTTTTTATACATAGGGTGCTTATTATACATTATACATTTGTCATGCATTCGTTTTTTGTTTGCTAGGAGGTGGGGGCATTGCCAGGAGACCATATTATGAGCAACGCTTCTAAAGCTGATTGACTACCCAAGTAAACACGTTTCATTTTGTTTTATGATGATGCAATATATGTCGGAGGCATCCTTCATGCGACCCAATTACGTTGTTGGCATTACAATCACCTCATTAAATGCCCACTTTATGCTAACTGTTCTTATTTATGCTTCAAGGCAGATGCATTGGTCATTGTTTTGTTTGGACATGTAAGCCCTAATTTGAATAGATTCAAATGTTGAGCGGAGGGCAGGCCACTGTTCTAGCTGTCAGTTAGATATTTGCAAGGCTAAAGAGGACTAGGCTCACTGTTGGTTTCTGTTCTGCATCTCAACCCTGGCCAGCCCTCTCTGTGTCAGCTTGTTTCTGCTTTGTTGTCCCCACCAGGCTGACAGTGCCACCAAGCTGACCTGCTGCAGACTGCAGATTATGTATATGTATACAGATATGTAGAACGGCCGTTTCCCCCACGCATGACGTACGGCTTAACCCTTTCACTGCCACACTAAAGAAGCCCTTTACTATCACACGGTAGTGTGATAGTAAAGGGTTAACCTTCTGTAGTGTGGCAGTGAAAGGGTTAACCGACTGTCGTGTGGCAGTGAAAGGGTTAACCTTCAGTGTATTGTCGCAGTGAAAGGGTTAACCATTTGGTATAGTGTGGCAGTGAAAGGATTAAGAGTTCAGCTTCATCTCAGCGTGCATTTCTCCAGCCCCAATTGGAATTGTTCTTTTCATGACTCAGAATGATTGAATATTCACATTTACAGCCAGTCATTTGTGAGATGTATTGCCTACATAATGCCTATTCTTTAAGGCATACTGTAAAGGGTACAAGCAGAGACAGTCAAATGATAAGGAGATGGATCGCCAACGGGGAAAGGAGACTAGAGCAGCACAAGAGTTATTCACCAAATGTGGCAATTTTTTTCTTCACCACAAAAAATCAAGGTCAATATTGGACCGTATCTATCAAGTTGAAGGTGTTCTAACCTGTAGATCCAGTGCACAACAAGTTTGTTTGAGACGTGTCCTGCAATCTGACAGTATTAATGGGTGTAAAAGTCCCGCCCCCTTTGGAGACTGTTCCACTTGCATCCCATTGGCGCTGCTTTCAATACATTACCTTCCTTTATCATTAGAGGCCTTTAGAATCTTTGGAATCGCGCAATGAGTGGGTGCCATGGTAACTAAAGACTTTGTGGCAGAAACCACTGGTTTATATAGAAGCTGGTTTATATTCTGTAATATTCAGATCAACTTAAAGGGTAAGGACCCCTAGCCCTAGTTCCTACTCAGTCGTTTCTCAGCACAATCCCTGCTGCTCTTCACGCTGGATACTTGCAGATCTGGCTAATTAGCAACAAAACCAATACAATGTCAACAGGGCAGCATAGTCTGTACAAGCCCTGAAATAACTAGTGAAACCTGCTTTGGGTGCACTGTGGAGTAGGGGTCAGTGTCCTTGTCTTAGTGTTCTTGCCATCTTGTTTATGATAATATCACTGTCCACATGGACCTTCCTACTGTCAAGAGGAAATGATCCAGACATTGATATATTATTGCTCAGCTGATTGCAGGGACGGTCAATATATTGACCTGTGCTCCATGTTGATGAGCTGAGGGGGAGGATCTGACATGTGACATTGCGGGTAAGATGTCAAAGGTCACAAGTGACCACCGTAACCAAGAGCTGTCCTATTAGCCTTTTATTATTTATCACCACCATAGGCTTCACACACAAGCTAGTTAATGTGTCATAGGTCAGAGGTGAACAGGGTGTCCAGAGGTGAACAGTGGGTCATGGATGGATTTATTATGCAAAGCCTCACTTCTCTCATTTGACCTGTTGACCTGTCAATATGTCTGCATTGGTGTAGTCATGTTGCACTTGCCACAGTGGAAGACTGTGAAGGACGTGAAGCTAGAATTTCTAATGTGGTCAAACAGTGACCTTTAGGCAAAAGATGACAACGTGATACTATGCTTTGTTTTTACGGTTTTTATTTTTGTCTGATGTGTGGGTTGGATCTCAGTGGGTATATGGGGAGGGGTTGCTACTGCTGACCACACCTCAGGCTCTACCAAGAGAGGTCTGGAGAAATTCACAGTATAAGTTACTCCAACGCACATCAGACTAAAACAAAAAAAAGCTAAATGCAATACCAAGCAGGGTTCTTTTGCCGTAGAGGTCACTTTAAGACATTCACTAATTGACACGATGAGTGTCAATTCTAATGTGGCATTTAGAATTGATATAGATGAGCAAGTGTCATGAGTCAACCAACTGTTGCGTGGGAGTCTATGCTCTGTCTTTCTTTCTATCTCTGTCTCTCTTTGTGCCTCTCTATTCTCTCCACTTCAAATACTAAACCCAGTTGCCATGACAATGCGATCCATGAATGTTTTTTTTCATCTTCTTATGTTGCTAAGTGCCCCCCCCCCCCCTTCTCTCCACGCTGCCTCTGTGATTTCCATTCCATCGCCACACCAAGCCAGGTGGCTGCGTTCCTTTTGCATGCCCCTTCAAACAAAGACATCTAGTTGAGGCAACTTTGAAGTTCCGCTGCACACTAGGGCTGTCAAAATGGGTAAAAAAAATCACATTTTAATATTCCTTCTAAAAAAACACATAGGTTCGAACTAGGGATGTCCGATATTATCGGCCTACCGATAAGCCAATATCGAGCATCCCTAGTTCTAACCATTCGAATATCTATTGTTGCGCATTATGTCCACAAGAGGGCAAACCAATACAACGGGAGACATACATAATAGTAGGCTATAGATAATTTATTTAAACAAAATAAATATCAACATACCTAGACCAGCATACAAATAGAATAATGTATTATCTCAATCTCTCGAAGGGTCCGTCTCTCAGAGGAAGATCAAATTAATGAAAGTTTGCGGTATATAGAACGGAAATGTATACACAGCACCTCGCCTCCGAAAAAGGCGTGATAAACATCAAACAATATATTTTCTTTGACATGAAACGTGAAATAGTTATCAAACAATGGATGTATGATGCTTCTGTCAATTAATTATTCAATATCTGTTCAGTAAGCCTACAGTAGCCTATACTTTTTCATGTTTTTTTTTTTTTTTATTATTTCTTTATTACAGGAAAAAATATTGAACATTTACAGTTGTAGATACTGTACATTTTCCATCTTTTTTCTTTTTTTCCCTCTCATTTCCCATTCCCCTCCCTCATTCCCACCCCATCCCCCCCACACCGAGGTTGTTGACAAACACATCTGCAAAACATACAAACACATAGCATAGGTGTTGCTGGGAAAGAAAAACAAAAAACAACAACAATATCAATCAGACCCATCTGCATAGTGCACAAATATTTAGATAAGAAGAGATAAAAAAAAAAAAAAAAAAAACTCTCTAGCACGGATGTGGCTATGGAAGAAAGTCATCAATGATATTATTTCACTCTTTCCCCCACCCCTACTTATAGTGTTGAGGTAATTCTTGAATAGTTTGATCTTTTGCAGCTGTGTCCCTCGTTCCCCTCTCCCTCCCCCAGTTACCCACCCACCCCCCCGGGGTCTCATTCACACCCATACATACCAGGACAGGGGGGGGACATTAGAAAATAGGAATAAAATAATAATAAAAGATATGGAAGTGCAGTTAGAGGTGTAAAGCTCTATCCTTTCTAAGTCTCTTCATTGATAGTCAGGGTATCGATGTGTTGCAGAAATGGTTGCCAGGTCACATGGAACGTTTCAAGGGAGCCCTTTAGGGAGAATCTGATTTGTTCAAGCCTAATGCAATGTAGTATCTCATGTACCCATCTGTTGTGAGTGGGTGGGGAGAATAAGTCTCCTAGCGAGGAGGGTAGTGAACGCCACAACTCGTTTTGCAGCCCTAGATGCGATAGAAGGGGTATTCGGGATACCGAAAAAGGCAGTGAGTGGATCAGGGTCTAACGTCACACCCAGGACCCTACTCAGTGTATCAAATATTGCAGTCCAAAACTCTGTGAGTTTGGGGCACGTCCAAAACATGTGCATATAATCGGCTGGGGATTGTTTACATCTATTACACGCATCCGTTCTATCCGGATATATCTTTGCTAACCTCGCATTGGTGTAATGAACCCTATCAGGATCCTACACTGCAGCAAACTGTGTCTTGCACATATAGAGGAGGTGTGTACAAGGTCTAATATATGATCCCATTGTTCATCTGTAATGATAATTCCCAGATCTTCGTCCCATTTGGCTTTTAGGGAGTCTAAGCAAGTTGGGTTCATCCAAAATATTTGATCATATATAATTGAGACGAGCCCTTTCCACCCGGTGCCGAGCGATAGGAGAGGGTCAGTCCTAGAGTCTGGGGGACGGCCAGGGAATTGTGGGAATTGGTTCTGAACAAAATGTCTGATCTGAAAAAAACGACAAAGGTGGGAGTTTGGAAGACCACATTTTTTTGATAATTCTGCAAACGAGGAGAACACACCTCCGGAGTAGAGGTCATTAATGGTTAGCAAACCTTTGTTCGCCCAGCTTCTGAATACAGGATCAGAACAGGACGGTAGGAATAGGTGATTGCGAGAGATTGGAGCTAGCCCCGACGGAGCGTGTAGGCCAAATTGTTTCCTAAACTGATTCCAGATTTTCAAAGTATCCG
>NC_140169.1:114803746-114879808 GCF_963971535.1 Notolepis coatsorum | reverse complement strand
GACTAACTCATAAGCCCTCAATATGGAAGCTTTAACAAGCTCATAGACATCACTTTGTTCAAGGGACAGAGCAGTATAGGCTTCTTGCGCCCTACAAACAAGAACACACTGCAGCAGCAGTGTCCAGGCTGTATCAGGCCACTTCAATGTGGTTGCCACCCATTCAAAAAGGGGAAAATACCTTTCCACATCATTCTCAAAAAAAGGAGTCACCATCCTAATATTCTTGCCTACATCAAAACCGGAACGCGACTCTGACTGCAGAGCCCCCGCCTGCAAGGCAGCATGCTTAAATTCAAGCTCCTTCTGCGCACGCTCGTGCTCCAGCAACATGTGTTTCTCCTTAACCTCACGCTCCTCTTTCCTCTCTCTCTCCTTAAGCTCACGCTCATGCTCACGCTCCTCTCTCCTCTCTTTAAGCTCACGCTCCTCTCTCCTCTCTCTCTCCTTAAGCTCACGCTCATGCTCACGCTCCTCTCTCCTCTCCTTAAGCTCACGCCCCTCTCTCCCCTCTCTCTCCTTAAGCTCACGCTCCTTAAGCTCATGCTCACGCTCTTCTCTCCTCTCCTCACGCTCTTGTAGCAGCTGTCTTTCCTTAAACTCCAACTCTCTAAGCCTCCACTCACCCTCCGCACTAGATAGTAGCGGAGACGTGTCAGACAAAGTAGGCTCCTCCACCCTCGCCGCAAGCACCTGCGAAGGGCGATCAACAAAATCCTTAATGGAAGCCATCTTTACTGCACCAGTGCCACAACCTGCTCACTTTAGAGTCACCAAAAGCACCCTAGCATACACACAATTTACCTGAGAACCACTGAAGAACCACGAAGAACCACTGAAGAACCACTAAAGAGCCACTAAAGAACCACTGAAGAACCACCAAAGAACCACTGAAGAACCACGAAAAACCACTGAAGAACCACTAAAGAGCCACTGAAGAAACACTACAGAACCACTGAAGAACCACTGAAGAACCATAAAGAATGCTAATGCCAATACCAATAACAATAAGGAGACACGGTGGAAATGTGTGCTCTACTGAGCGCACCTTTCTAGTTTGCAAAAAATAAATAAAAAAAAACAACCACCCTGAAATAAATAGATGCGTCATACGGGCAGGAGGTCAGGTGCTAACAGGTAGGCTATCCAAACACTCAAAACAAACAAAATAAATACAACAAACAAATTCAAACAGGTGCCCCTTATAACCTGATATGACTTCTTAGAGTTTCTACATCTAAACTGCAGTCAAAACGACCCACCACATGTCTACCCTAAAAAAAACTACATCAAGCCCTACCACACTACCTGTGTTTTCTGGCCCCCTATCCTACCTACCCTTAAACTAATGCCCTGTAGACCTAACCCTCTTCAACCACACCTGCTACCAGCCAAAGATCATATTGACCATCCACCCGTCAAGTATATGGAATGGTACAAGACAAGTAGATGGTGCTAATCACTTCTCTGACTGCACCAGGAGTATGTGGTGCACAGGAAGCTAACACACAACCAGAAAATAAAGCCCCTACCTACATGTGGTGCCCACTAAACTATATATTTTAACAGCAATAAGTAGTCACATCAAATTACAAACAAATAAGGGCATACTCACCTGTTTGATGATCGGCTCAAGCCCCCACGTTACACAACATGTAACGAACACCACCCACACTATAGCACCACGACACACCATGCAAAACAAAAAAAACACCAAACAAATTCTAGGGGTATTTGTTTCCAAATTCACTCCCGGACGAGCGCCCAACTGTTACGACCCTGGCTCAAACCGACACCAAAACCTGTGTTTAACTCAAAATACTACTCTAACAATGAATTACTGGTACAAACTAAAGAACAAAGAATGAGAGAACGTGACAACTCTCTGTTAACACACACTCCTCTAGCCACAGACAGAGTGCATGTGTGTCTCAGAGACTGGTTTTAACCTGCCAGCAGGTAACCAATCAGCAGCAATTAGCTAATTAGCAGCCCTCACCTGCATGCCCAGTGACACAGGAGTGATCAAGCTCATGGTACATAACAATCATACAAAGGAATTCCACTCCACTCGTTATTACAGCAGCCTGCGGTGATACAACACAGTTCAGTTCAATTAACAATTATTATCTTAATCCTTTTTTTTGTCTCAGGGAAGCAACAGTTGTGCTTGGAGGATCAATACAAGAGGGAGGGGCTTGAGATTGGTGAATTCATCCAGGCCGGTGACAGCCAACAGTAGCAGACAATGTGCATCTGCTGTAGAGGGGTAGTGAGTTTGAGTTTGTCATCTTTGCATCCCTGCTGAAGTAGGGAATGTAAATGAGTGTTTTCTTCTATCAATCAGCTTTACATATGATGTGCTCTCTCTATCTGTCTGAAGCGGAGCGGGGCTCGTGTTACAGAAACTATTGAGCTTGATCAGGAGGCTACTGTGATGCAATACACGATACTAGCTAGAGATTAGAGTCACATAGCTGGCCTTTTTCTGAAAACCCAAGCACATTGTTCCATAGCATACGCCTTCAGTTGATCATGACAAATCCTCTCTTACCTTGACGATTAAAATGCCTCCATAATTTTGTAAATAAAGCTGTAGTCAGCCAGCTAGCATTGATGCTATTCAAAATGCTATCCACATTAGCTAAATAGCTAACCAACTAAATACAATAGACAGTAGTATCCTGAGGTAACATTAAATACAGACAACGTTTGCTAGTCGAAATGACTGGACACACACAGGGACAAGTTAAACATCAATCAATTAATTTATTCAACTTCTTTAGCTCAATGTTACCGTTACCCCCTCCTGCTGATTACTGGAAAAAATTACCCTCCACCGCATATAAATTTATCTGGAACAACAAACCTCCACGAATAAAAAGATCCACTGCACAGAGAAACAAAGCCGACGGAGGTTTAGCATTTCCAGACTTCTACCACTATTTTAAAGCGTTCTCTTTAAGACCACTGAGCACCTGGTTTCTCAAGCATCTGTATCCTGGAGAACATTAGAAGAAAACATAGTGGCACCACATAGACTGCAGGATATAGTATACATCAAATTATCAATTAAGCAATGCGACTTGAAATTTGGCCCTCTTATTACACATGTGATTCGGATATGGCGTGACACACAGAAAAAATTTACTAACCAACACAAATGGCATAGCCATTCTCCCATATTCAATAACAATGCACTCCTTATTGCACAACGACCTATCAGATATCCCAAATAGGAAAAGCAAGGCATACATACATTGGGAGATATATTCAACAAACGGGGTTTCTGTAGCTATCATGAAATTCAGAACAAATTTAACCTCACCAGCTCCACTTATTATTTCTATATACAGTTATTAGCAACTTTGAAGGCTCATGGAGTCCCATTAAAGATACCACTTGAGCACCACAGATATCACAAATTCTTCTATGAAAGGGAGACATCGAGAGGCTTCGTATCTGACTTTTATCATCACTTACTAACGTCTTCGTATGGAATCCTTCCCCTAGACTCAGTTTGGAGGAGGGATATACAGTACCAGACTTGGAAGTAGATTTTGATTGGCAAGAAGTCTGGGCAAACGTTCAACTAGCGTCACGCAACCCGGATCATCAACAGATTAATCTTAATTATATTCATAGGATTTACCTGACACCTATAAGATTGAACCGAATGGGGCTTAAACAAGACTCTCTATGCTCCTTGTGTTTAAGAGGTGATATAGGTACATTTATGCATATGTATTGGGAATGCCCCCCTATTAAGATATTCTGGGAAGAAGTCACTACCCAACTATCAGAATTTTTATTTCTGAACATACCTGTAATGCCTTCTGTATTGTTGTTGAATGATGTTTCGCAGTTAGCAGCCTCTATACAGCTAAAGAGACTAATTTTGTCCGGTCTTACGGCTGCTAAAAAGTTGATAGCATCACGATGGATTCAACCGGATAAAATGTGCCGGAAGGTATGGGTTCTTACCTATCTCGATGTGATTTATTTAGAGATATCTACAGCAAGAATTTTAGGGGTCAATGAAGCCAGCATTGCAATCTGGTTAGAAGTGGTGGAGAGAATAAAGGTTAGCATATGAATTGTAATCCCTGGTTAGAAACGAATAATGGATGGATTATCCAAGGGGGGTCCTGAGGGGGGGAAGAAGAACGAGCAAGAGCATTATGTATGTACTGTATTGTATTGTGGGGATTATGTATATATCTCGTAACCTACATTTATTGATTCAAATACAGGAATGTCCTGTGATTTATTGGGATATTTACAGTTAATGTTTGTCTTGTCAAAATTCTTTTAAAAAAATGTGTTCACAAAATCAATTAATTTATTCCAACAGGTAGTTTGAGCTGCATGTGAGCCGCGGTCTTTCTCTCCTCTCCGTTGGAGACTATTACGTTACCTCGAAAAGCACAGAACCGGCCGACACAAGTTAAGCTGCTAGCAACAGAAAGACATTTATTTTCTAAATTTGTGGCATGCACTTATTATCTTGAGACGTTTTCGTTTTTACGGACACCTTAAAACTAGGGCTGTCAGTTTATCGTGTTAATTAGATTAATTAATTACACAGCAAATTATCTTTAATCTTTAATCTTTCAAAATGTTCAGTTGCTATCGCTATCAGCTCTATCTTAAATTTTTCTAAATGTTCAGTTGCTATTGCATGCACTCATCTGTGTTTCCCTACACACATGAGTGCATGCTTACCAACTGTCCGTCTGCAACACTACTATCACCGACATCTAATAAGGGAGATCCCCCCTTGAATTGGCCCTTCTAAGGTTTCTCTCCTCCACATTGCCTGTGGTGCATTTTTTCCTATTGCTAGGTTTTAGTGAGTTTTTCCTTACCTTCGCGTGGGGTATGTCTGGGAGTGTTTGCATTGCATTCATTTATTTTGCATTTATTTTAAATTTGTTGGACCTTATGGTGTTCCTGTTTTGTTTCTTGACTTATTGTGATGTTTCTTCTTGACTTGTTTAAAGAAGATGTGTCCGGCCCATGGGGACATTAACGTGTGTTGTCGGGCCTTACAAATAAATTTGATTTGATTTGATTTGATTTGATTATCGCGTTATGAAAATGTACTCAAAATTAATTACAAAAAATATATATATTCTTTTTTTATACTTTTTTTTTTATCTTATTCATTCCATAAGAACGTAGAATACACATTTACAGACTTTTTTTTAATATGGTCCATTTGCATGTTCTTGGTATCTGATTCTAGGGACATCTATGGATCTCGTGGAATGTATTCCCAGTGTCAGAAATACTGTGTCTGTTACTAGGCTTGAGTAAATTGTAATGAACCAAATGAGAATATCAATAATTTTTTTTTTATCTTTGACTGTGAATAACACCATGCTAAAATTGACCAGACCTGAAAAATCGAAGCAAATTAATAAATGGAAGATGATTAAACAGAAGGTTTTGTAGATACAGTACTGAATTCTGCCATCCGGACACATGCAATTTGAAATATGATTATAGAATATAGAATATCAGGCATAAAATGGTTATGCGATTAAAATGCGATTAATTCGATTAATTAATTACAAATCCTGTAATTAATTAGATACATTTTCTTTATCGCCTGACAGCACTACTTAAAACGAAACGAAAACGAAACAGATCAAAATTGTTTTAGTCTGGACAAGGCCTAATAAAGAAAAGAGAGAGAGAGAGAGAGAGAGAGAGAGAGAGAGAGAGAGAGAGAGAGAGAGAGAGAGAGAGAGAGAGAGAGAGAGAGAGAGAGAGATGATGAGGGATGAGAGATGGTGTGGGAGAGCTAAAAAGAAAGAAAGAAACAGTTTTGGGAAAGCCAATGGCCACTTGTCTCGTCAGCTGGCAGTCAGCTGGTTGGTGGGAGAAGTGGCTCCCGATGCCTGAGTGATACCGAGGTCATGCCTCTGTGCTCCAACAGCTAGCAGCACTGTGGTTCTGGCCAACTCCAGCTCCAAGATGGCAGACCCCGACTCCACACAGTGCCGGGTTCACAGCGGTGGTTCCCAGCTCTGGCAATGCGCCAGCACTCATCGCCAGCACAGCTCGTTCCAGTGCCATTGCCAACACAGCCAGCCCTGGGAGCCCAGTGCCAGCCCCATGACGCCGGCCCCTGTAACCTGCCCCTCTGCAGCCTAGGAGCTCCAGCCCCTGTAACCTGTCCCTCTGCAGCCTAGGAGCTCCAGCCCCTGTAACCTGTCCCTCTGCAGCCTAGGATCTCCAGCCCCTGTAACCTGTCCCTCTGCAGCCTAGGAGCTCCAGCCCCTGTAACCTGTCCCTCTGCAGCCTAGGAGCTCCAGCCCCTGTAACCTGTCCCTCTGCAGCCTAGGAGCTCCAGCCCCTGTAACCTGTCCCTCTGCAGCCTAGGAGCTCCAGCCCCTGTAACCTGTCCCTCTGCAGCCTAGGAGCTCCAGCCCCTGTAACCTGCCCCTCTGCAGCCTAGGAGCTCCAGCCCCTGTAACCTGTCCCTCTGCAGCCTAGGAGCTCCAGCCCCTGTAACCTGTCCCTCTGCAGCCTAGGAGCTCCAGCCCCTGTAGCCCCGTAAAAAAAAGAAAGGAGATGCAGAGAAAGAGGGCCAAGACACACATGGAGTGATTTCACTCCGGAGGAGAGAGGAGCAGGAGCCTGCCCTCCAGAAGAAAATGAAAAACGTATTTCCAGTTGGCCCCGCTTTGTCCTCACTTGAAAGGGGTCCCCGGATCGCTCTGGTGAGGTGTATAAATGAGACGATGTGGGAGCTGAGAGACGGTGCTTTGACAGTGCCTGCCCAGGGCACTAGAGGTGGCTATCAAAAGAACCTCCAGTGGACAGAGAAAGAGAGAGGGAGAGAGAGGGGGGGGGAGACATTAACAGAGAGCTCTCTCTCCCTCCCTCTCTTATCCAGCCTCCATTCCCTGCAGTGGAATGAGGCTTTGACACAAAACATTCCAACGTATACCTGCCGGTCATCTCCAGGATGCCGAGGATTTCACTTCAGTGGTGGGAGCTGAACCTGTGATGACATGGTGGATTGAGTGTTTAGAATGAATCTGAAGGGGAGCGTGGTGCTGTGCGTTGTGAAACACACTGTGGGGGAAATTCACAAAGGGATTGCACGGCTTTTTCTGACGCAATGCCTGTGCCCCAAAACAAACCTTGCTATTCACAAAGCATGCGCAAAGGGTGAAATACTGTGCTAACTGCGTTGCCATCATCATTGTGTCTCTGTGTGCGTCTGTGTTATTTGCAGGTATTTTAATGAGGTAATATGGGAGGAACTTGTGCCCTTTACTATGCAATTGAGCCTCATTTCAAAAACACTCCAATTCACAATGATCGGCGCTAATTGCCACGCGCAGTTAAAGTGATGCTATTTACGTCTTCAGAGATTTGGTGGTAACGCATTTATAAGGGGGCCAGCTTCTCCAGTGATCCGTTGGGTTAGGTAATAATCACAATAAAGATAATAGAACCCGCACACTCATAAGCTCCAGAATAAACGTTTAATTTATAATGTTTCGTCAGGTCCAGGAGGAGTAGATGCTGGAAAACACGGTCAATGAAAACTGTATTCTGGAGTGTATGAAAATGCGGATTCTATTCTCTTAACTAAACATCAAATACAATACATTTCTCACTCCTCCTAAGTCTGAAATAATTTTCACTGGCACACAGTGCCTAACTTCGAAAGATTCAGCACCATGGACAGGTCTGCTCAAATAAGTCCTGCTATATTTTGCTCCCCTTCATAGATTCGCTCGTAGGTCGGGTTGTGGGGGTACTAGACACATGACCATGATCACGTCTTTAGTCTCCTGAACATGTAGATAAATCCTGAGTCGATCAGACCTTCCTACGCTGAGCTATGGTAACTTTCGCGCATGTACCGCATACTACCTCTGGGAAACCACAACAACGAGGCTTTCACCTGTAGGGGGTAGGTCCGCGAAGTTACCATCAATCATACTTGTCAACCAAAGTGCTTCACAGTAAGTCGCATAGCTAAAAACAAAGGAAAGTGGACAGTATAAAATAAACATAAAATATAAACAACCTACGAACAGACAAAGAAACAGAACAACACGTCAAAACAAGCAAGGCAAGAGTCAGAGTGAGTCAGGGAAGGCCAGGGAGTATAGATGGGTTTTGAGTTTAGATTTAAAAGACTCGACGGAGGGGGGCAGATTTGATGGACATGGGGATGCTGTTCCAGAGGTCAGGGGCTGCGACAGCAAAGCTTTCGCAGACTTGAAATTGGACCTATGGGTAGTTAGGAGACCCTCATCAGCCGATCTGAGGGCCCTGCCATTGGTAGGGGTGAGGAGGTCTGCTAGGTAAACAGGGGCCTTACCATTTAGGGCTTTATAAACTAATAGGAGAACCTTGAATTATATCCTGTAGCGCACCGGAAGCCAGTGAAGGGAGGCAAAAACAGGGGTGATGTGAGCTCTCTTCTGGGTAACTGCGTTTTGGGGTAGTTGTAGACGGGCTATGGTTGACTTATTAAGCCCCAGGTACAGGGCTTAATAAGTCAATAGCTCAGTGTAGGAAGGTGCTATCGACTCTGGGTTTATCTCTTACCTCTCTTCCACTTCTCTTCTCCTCTCATCCTCTACTTCTCATCTCCTCTCCTGTCCTCCCCCTCTCCTCATCCTCTACTCTCCTCATCCTCTCTTCCCCCTCCCCCTCTCCTCATCCTACAGAGTATAGGAGTATAGGTCCTGTGTGGACGGATTATCACTAGACCACATCAATTACCCCATCTGGGAGACTACACTGTCAATATCATGTCACACTGTGTCAACACACGCACACACACACACACACGCACGCACGCACGCACACACACACACACACACACACACACACACACACACACACACACACACACACACACACACACACACACACACACACACACACACACACACACACACACATACACACACACACACACACACACACACAAATGCATTTGCATAGCAATGAGGCGCATGCATTACATTTGTGAAGAATATATTTTTCTGTGAGAGTTGTCATGACACAAATTCCTTCAATTCATGGAAATAAATTGGATAAAAAAGGACTGCTGTGGGGGAAGGAAAGGACAGAAATAATGAAGGAGAGAGAGAGAGAGAGAGAGAGAGAGAGAGAGAGAGAGAGAGAGAGAGAGAGAGAGAGAGAGAGAGAGAGAGAGAGAGAGAGAGAGAGAGAGAGAGAGAGGGGGAGAGAGAGAGAAAGAGAGAGAGAGAGAGAGAAAGCAGGGATGTGGGGGAGGAATCAGACAAGATGAGAGCTTTGTTCAGACAAGTGAGCTGCTGTTGAAACAGGTGGGAGGGAGGTAGAGAGAGAGAGCGGAGAGAGAAGCAGGGAAAGAGAGAAAAGGAAGGTAGGTAGGGAGAAAGAAAATGAGACAGAAGGAGGGAGAGAGATAGTGTGAAGGAGGTTAGGAAGAGAGAGACAGAAGGAGGAAGAGAGAGAGTGTGAAGGAGGTTAGGAAGAGAGAGACAGAAGGAGGAAGAGAGAGAGTGTGAAGGAGGTTAGGAAGAGAGAGACAGAAGGAGGAAGAGAGTGGGGGAGAGGTGAAAAGAGGCAGATATCCCCCCGACAGAGATAAGAGAGAGCGAGAGAGAGAGACAGAGACAAGAGAGCGAGAGAGAGAGACAGAGATAAGAGAGAGCGAGAGAGAGAGACAGAGATAAGAGAGAGAGAGAGACAGAGATAAGAGAGAGCGAGAGAGAGATACAGAGATAAGAGAGAGAGACAGAGAGAGACAGAGATAAGAGAGAGCGAGAGAGAGAGACAGAGATAAGAGAGAGCGAGACAGAGATAAGAGAGAGAGAGACAGAGATTAGAGAGAGAGACAGAGATAAGAGAGAGCGAGAGAGAGAGACAGAGATAAGAGAGAGAGACAGAGATAAGAGAGAACGAGAGAGAGAGACAGAGATAAGAGAGAGCGAGAGAGAGAGACAGAGATAAGAGAGAGTGAGAGAGAGAGACAGAGATAAGAGAGAGCGAGAGAGAGAGAGATAAGAGAGAGCGAGAGAGAGAGACAGATATAAGAGAGAGCGAGAGAGAGAGACAGAGATAAGAGAGAGCGAGAGAGAGAGACAGAGATAAGAGAGAGCGAGAGGCAGATATCCCCCCGACAGATAAGAGAGAGCGAGAGAGAGAGACAGAGATAGAATAGAATAGAAATACTTTTATTATCCTGTGGGAAATTTGACACTGCAAATCGCTCAATATTTAAACATTTAGACAGAACAGGTCACGAATTAGAATAATAAAACCAATCAAATCAAGTTGCCTAGGATAAGAGTAGAGTCAAATAGAATAAAAATGGAATAAAATATACAGTAAATAAATACAGTAAAAATATACTGCGGTCTACAGTAGGTGTAGTATTGCACAGTGCTGTTTCGAACTAAGTCCAGGAAGATGGTAACTGCCACTCTGTGCTCAGTGATGCAGTGAGGCACAGTGATGCATTGTATAGTCTAATGGCTGTTGGAATGAAGGACTTCCTGTGCCGTTCAGTGCTGCATTTGGGTAGTGTGAGCCTAGCACTGAACATGCTCCTCCTGTCAGCCAAGTCTGTGTATAGTGGGTGGGAGGGGTTTTCCCTGATGGCCTTGAGCTTAGCAAGGCTCCTCCTCTCCGCCACCCTCGCTAGGGAGTCCAGCTCCACCCCAACCACGCTACTGGCCTTCCTGAGAGAGAGAAAGAGAGAGACAGAGATAAGAGAGAGAGAGAGAGACAGAGATAAGAGAGAGCGAGGCAGATATCCCTCCGACAGAGATAAGAGAGAGAGAGAGAGACAGATATAAGAGAGAGCGAGAGAGAGAGAGATAAGAGAGAGAGAGACAGAGATAAGAGAGAGAGAGAGAGAGACAGAGATAAGAGAGAGCGAGAGAGAGACAGAGATAAGAGAGAGCGAGGCAGATATCCCTCCGACAGAGATAAGAGAGAGAGAGAGAGACAGATATAAGAGAGAGCGAGAGAGAGAGAGATAAGAGAGAGAGCGAGAGAGAGAGACAGAGATAAGAGAGAGCGAGAGAGAGACAGATATAAGAGAGAGCGAGAGAGAGAGACAGAGATAAGAGAGAGCGAGGCAGATATCCCTCCGACAGAGATAAGAGAGAGAGAGAGAGACAGATATAAGAGAGAGCGAGAGAGAGAGATAAGAGAGAGAGCGAGAGAGAGAGACAGAGATAAGAGAGAGCGAGAGAGAGACAGATATAAGAGAGAGCGAGAGAGAGAGACAGAGATAAGAGAGAGCGAGAGAGAGAGACAGAGATAAGAGAGAGCGAGAGAGAGAGACAGAGATAAGAGAGAGCGAGAGAGAGAGACAGAGATAAGAGAGAGCGAGGGAGAGACAGATATAAGAGAGAGCGAGAGAGAGAGACAGAGATAAGAGAGAGCGAGAGAGAGAGACAGAGATAAGAGAGAGCGAGAGAGAGAGACAGAGATAAGAGCGAGAGGCAGATATCCAAAATGAGGGATATACAGTCACCAAGAGCCAGATACAGCAGATAGAGAGAGGGAGAGAGAGAGAGATACGAGAGGACAGCAGATGGAGAGAGATATGAGAGGACAGCAGATGGAGAGCGAGAGAGAGAGAGAGGAGAGCAGATGGAGAGAGGGAGAGAGAGAGACACAGAGAGAGATACGAGAGGACAGCAGATGGAGAGAGGGAGAGAGAGAGACACAGAGAGATACGAGAGGACAGCAGATGGAGAGAGGGAGAGAGAGAGTGATACGAGAGGACAGCAGATGGAGAGAGGGAGAGAGAGAGAGATACGAGAGGACAGCAGATGGAGAGAGGGAGAGAGAAAGAGGGAGACAGAGGATGATATACGCATGAGGGAAGCAGTTTCTCTCTTGCTGCCGTCCTCCTCACCTCTGCTATCTATCACACAGGCTTGTCCCCATCACTGCACTCCAGCCCCCATTGTGTGTGTGTATAGGTGTCTGTGTGTGTGCATGGGTGTCTGTGTGTGCGTGTGTGTGTGTGCGCGCGCGTGTGTGTATGGGTGTCTGTGTGTGCATGTGTGTGTATGTGTCTCTGTGTGCATGTGTGTATGGGTGTCTGTGTGTGCATGTGTGTGTGTATCAGTGTCTGTATGTGTGTGTTTGAGCTGGGGGGGGGGGGTCACTTTCAAGATTGCATGGAGGTGTATTCTTGTGAATGCATGCTATGTGAATGTTGCCGTCGTTCAGACCTGTATTTGTATCCAGATAAATCCAGACTGTATCTAGATCCAGTCAAGAGGGATTTCACAGTTCATGTGTCTCCACGCGCGTCTCCGGTTGTGATCGGATTTCGTCACTGTTTCTGACATTCTTAACACACGCAGGGGGGGGCTATCCATTTGTTATTCTCATTCCACATTCTCACAGGGGATATTATACCCAGCCAGCAATCTGCATGAGGGAGATGACACGTCGTCTACATTTTCAACTCGGCCAATACGCAAGGAGGCATCTGTCGCTTTTTCTGTTAGTGACCCAAAAGCCGGGAAACGTGATGCATAGAACTGTATTCTGTTTGCTAATGTTGTAATTTGTTGTAGCTGAAGTTAATACAGGAAAAAAGTCAATTTCCATGTGAGCTCATGGCATGATAACCCACCACATTTAATAAATCAACTCTCCAGGCGATAACACAGAACAGATCAGTCAAAATGATTAGAAATGTTTTCCACGCAACCATAAGCAAGCAAGAAGGGTGACCATCGTCTCCAGCGATGACAGCTGTCAATTAGGCCTGTGCCTCATAAAACCACATTATAATAATAATAATAATAATAATAATAATAATGCAGGACCTCTTTATTCGGCATGCAACGAACTGGACGTGCAATTGGAGCGGCACACACACACCGGGATACACACACACACATGCATTGTCTTTTTCTCAGTCGCCGATGGGATTGAGTCTCTGCGCCTAACCCATCCCGTCGTCCTTCCCCCCATGGGCAGCCGGGAGCAGATAGGGCGTCAACGTGAGGCGCGCCCCGGGGACCAATCCAAGTGCTCCTGTCCGTCTTCGTCAAGGACGCCACAGCGTTAGCGATCTGTTGTTGTGCATGTTTTTCCATTGGGTTTATCTTATAGGGGGGAAACCCTTGCGAGCACGGGGAGAACATGCAAACTCCACACAGAAAGGCCTGGGAGATACCCCACCTGAGTACCTGGCATCATGGAAACCTGGTCCCCAAGTGGGAATCGAACCCTGGACCTTCTTGCTGTGAGGCGACAGTGTTAACCACTACACCACCGTACCACTACACCACCTTCCTTGCATATTCATTCAATACTCTATAGTTGCCTACAGTTTAACCACTCATCATTTATTCAAGCATCATTTACAACCTCCGTAGCTCTATCACTATTACTGTAATAAACATTTTCAGTTGTGCTGGTATAAATTAATGTATTTTTCATAGCACAGAGATTCATTCAATACAACAGTGAGAGCAGGTTGATGCTGTCTCCTGCGCTAGTATAATTAATAATTGTTTCGGGATTGCTTGTGTTTTATAGTCACGAAACGTAAAGCATGCGATTGCTGGATCTTACCTCATATTTGATCTGCAATGCCTAGACAGTTTTATCTGAATTATGTGAGCATTTCGAGTTCACACACAGTCCCAGGAGCTGCAGCTCGTTTGCATTTAAAGCTACAGACACAGAAACAGCCCGTCGAGAACAGGACTGAAACAGAGGAGTACAGAGACATGCTTGAATGCATAATCTGAGTGGTATTTTCAGCAAAAAGACATGTTCTGGGGACCTCAGAGACCTATATTAACATGTTGAAATATGTGACCTTTAAAGGTATGGGGTTGCTGAAAGGGCGCGGTGAGTGCATATTATAATAGAGGATTCTGATCACATAAAAATATAAAAGTATTTTATTTTGATTTGTTCAACATTATTGTTTTTAAGTGTCCTAACATAGCTTATATATGGGCTTTTCTGACATGGACAAAGCCAGCGTACGCAATTTTTAGAACCAACTGGAGATGAGAAAAAGTAGAAATAGGAGAGCAGCTGTTTTCGCCTCTGCTGTGTTCATAGCATGGAATTATATCGAAAAAGGTTCATAGCCACGACCCCAGAAGACATGACGCACAGTTAACTAGGTGGTCCTTTGTGTACACACTGCTAAAACAATGTTGTCTGAGTGATCTCAACGCGTCCTCAATGTGTTTTGAGTGCAGTCACACCTGTACTTAGAGCTGTCCACTTGTGACACATGCTAATAATGCGAAATCTGAACATGTGTGTATATGTCTGTATAAATATCTAAACCATCAGTATTCAGTGGGTGTATGTGTATGTGTACAGTACAGTATGTGTAAGTGTAAGTGTATGTGTATGTATATGTGTATGTGTGTGTACATGCATTCCTCTACATATAAATGTATCTGCATTATCTGTAATTTATATCCGTTTGACATGTTAATCGACGAGAGAGCTAACATGTGTGTGTGAGAGGTGTGTAGGCAATGTGAGTGGTACAACGTGTGTGAGGTGTGTAGGCTATGTGATTGGTACAACGTGTGTGAGAGGTGTGTATGCTATGTGAGTGGTACAATGTGTGTGTGTGTGTGTGTATGTGTGTAGGCTATGTGAGTGGTACAATGTGTGTGAGGTGTGTAGACTATGTGAGTGGTACAATGTGTGTGTGTGTATGTGTGTAGGCTATGTGAGTGGTACAATGTGTGTGTGTGTGTATGTGTGTAGGCTATGTGAGTGGTACAATGTGTGTGAGAGGTGTGTAGGCTATGTGAGTGGTACAATGTGTGTGTGTGTGTGTTTGTGTGTATGTGTGTAGGCTATGTGAGTGGTACAACGTGTGTGAGAGGTGTGTAGGCTATGTGAGTGGTACAATGTGAAGTTGGCCTCTGTACGATTGGCCCAGTGTTATGCTCCAAGGACAACACTGGTCTGTGTGAGAGCAGAAGAGCTGAAGAGCTCAACATGGCTCTCCAGGCCCCCAGTGTTTATAATGACACAGCACAGCAGACACTTCAGATTGATGACTGAGAATCACTGCCGGGGTCTGTGTGTGCATGTTTGTGTGTGTGTGTGTGTGTGTGTGTGTGTGTGTGTGTGTGTGTGTGTGTGTGTGTGTGTGTGTGTGTGTGTGTGTGTGTGTGTGTGTGTGTGTGTGTGTGTGTGTGTGTGTGTGTGTGTGTGTGTGTGTGTGTGTGTGTGTGTGTGTGTGTGTGTGTGTGTGTGTGTGTGTGTGTGTGTGTGTGTGTGTGTGTGTGTGTGTGTGTGTGTGTGTGTGTGTGTGTGTGTGTGTGTGTGTGTGTGTGTGTGTGTGTGTGTGTGTGTGTGTGTGTGTGTGTGTGTGTGTGTGTGTGTGTGTGTGTGTGTGTTTGCGTGGATGTGTCTGTATAGGTGTGTGTAAGTGTGTGTGTGTTTGCGTGTAAGAGAGGTGACGAATGTAAGTCAACGTAAGTGTGTGTGTTTATGTATGTTTGCGTGCGTGTGCGTGTGTGAGCCTGACTCCGACTCTATTTGTGCATTAGCTTAGGTGTTTATGCATGTGTGTGTGCTTGCAGACGTATAGAACAAAGCCGACTGTGGTTTTTATCTTAACGCTGGCCGGTCGGTCTGCCGGGTGTGTCGGCTGCTGATAGTGGCTATCTGCCGCGGCCACCTGCCGCTGCTGCCAGTGTGTTTACCTCCTCTATCTTCCATCCTCCTCTCTCTCTCTCTCCCTCCATCTGGATGTGTCGTGAACCCCACTCTACCCCTCTGCCCAGCCTGTTACACAGCCCGCTGACACGCACTTCTGCTGGCATTTCATTAGCCGCTCCCCAGTCTCCCCACCTACCTGGTGACCCCATGCTCCCAAGAGTGACCTTTACAAACTGGGTGGTGCATTAGGTAGGCAGGGTTCCTGGCTCCAAAATGAGCACAGCTGATTCATGAAAGCTTATTTATTGTCTCTCCCTCTGACATAGTAGAGGGCAATACTTCTGAAAAGCTTGTCTAGGCTTGTTCATCAAGACTTCAAACCCTGGCAGAAACAGCAAGGTGTACCTATGTCATTTTCCCCCCAACGCCTAAACAACATTTGAGACTGACTACTAAATCCACACAAAGACGAGACACATTTTCCATAATGTGTCACTATAAGCTCCCCTGGACCCTGTACTGGGTGCCAATAAATGCAGTTAACCTGGTCACTTAAGCCTACAGACCGAGATCTATTCTATATCAGAGGAAGGATTCAAAGGTTTCAGAATATATCAAACATGCCATGCTAGTGAACAGAGGCATGTAGATAAAAATGGATTTCAAACATCCCAATTTTATATTGGATGCATTTATTCGGTGGTTGCTTGCTCAGAGCGACGTCAAGATGTTTTCTTTGGCAATCATTAGCAGTCTAATGATGGCCACAAAATAGCAGTCTATTATGGAATGTTCTAGACTGAGGTTAACCTGTACAAAATAAAAACGTAGTAGTAACTATGTTACTACCACAAGTAGTAACCTGATTTGACATAAGAATCAGTATTATTATATGAGCACTGGTACACCAAATAGCTAACCTTTGGCTAGCAGATTAACTGTGTTTACGGATTTTTTTTTTATCCACTATTTCTCCTCCTATTTTTCTTGTATTTTCCTCCCATCCCAATTGAGTCGTTATGCCAATTCCGCCCTCCCCTTCCTGGTCGTTGCGCGCATTTGCTCCCTACTTGCCGGTCTAGGGAGCCCTGAAGTCACATGCTTCCTCCGATACATAGGAGACAGCCAGCAGCCTCTTTTCACCTGGCAGCGAGGACTCTCATTGGGTGAGTGTAATGCGTGGGAGGGCACACTACCTCACCCAGATCCCTTCCTCACTGTGCAGGCGCCCTGACCGACCTGTAGGAGTCGCTGTTTACAGCGACCAGATTACGACCCACCGGCAAAAATATATATTTTCTTTTAATGATGTAGACCATCTGACAGAGGTGGAAAATGCAGTTAAATTAAATATTGGCTCTACCACAGACCTTTTATTAGGCAAATTTGATGGTGGCAGAATCACGTTTGACCTACAGCTGATAGCTGTTGTTGTACGTGTCTACACTGCACACAGGGGTGGTGGTGGTGGTGTGATGTCATAGCCTATTACTGGTTGAGTGGTTGATTGACTTTTTTCATATTAGGCTACAACGCAACTAACAGACACTTTTTGCCAGTTGTTTAGGTTGAGATGTATGCTCAGCAACTTGGCAAAATTAGGCACATTTCTAAATAAGCCTAAATGTGCATCAAGCCGGACTTGTTGGTGCAGTTGAATGATTATGGAAAATCGTTTGCTTCTTAAATCACACAAACTTAAATAGTTGGACTCAATGAAAGCTTCACATTTATGGGAAATGGTCTGTGGATTAGTTACATAATCTTTATCCATGTTTTGATAAGGGTTCATTTTCTCTTTATTCCACCTTTTAAGTAGTTTGATCAGGTTTACCAATGTAGTGAAGGCCAGATTGTCGGTCAGTAAAGAATGCAGGCCCCAGCAGTTGGCAGATAACCTTACATGACTGTGTCTTGCCTGGTCACTGCACCCTTTGGTTATGGGAGGGAGGAGGGTTATGGAGGCAATTTGCAGATGGTAAAAGCCAATAAAGAGACGGCATGAATAAGGACACGGCAAGCATCGTAAAACAGCTTTAAGTGCTCAGTATATCAGGGTTGTTTACCTTGATATAGTTATCTTGCTGTAATTGTCTATGATTCATTTAAGCATGTGATTTTACATATTAGAGCAATGTTAATCCTTACTGTATCAGTCAGCTTCACAATGGCCGTTCCTATGGGTAAATGTTTATGAGTTGAAGACGCATTTAGCGGATGCTAAATTGAGGGGAGGGAACAGATGGTGGAGGTAAACGGTACCCTATCCCCCCCCCTCACAGTGAGCTGTGGTGTTCCACAAGGAAGCATACTAGGACCGCTACTGTTCCTAATTTATGCAAATGACATGTCGTCAGCTTGTGACTGCAACTTGTTCCTGTTTGCGGACGACTCAGCCCTGCTGGTCTCTGACAAGAACAAGTTACAGGTTGAAAAAACCCTCAGCTCGGAACTAGGCAGAATCTGCATATGGCTCGCTGATAACAAACTATCATTACACATGGGCAAAACAGAGTCCATTCTCTTCGGTTCAAATAACAAACTCAGCAAGACCGACGGCTTCTCAGTTACAGTGGGTGACAATATTGTCACAAGGAAAGATGAAATTACCTACCTGGGTTCCATCCTAGAGGCTAATCTCTCCTGTGACAAAATGGCATCCAATGTAATAAAAAAAGTCAACCAACGAACTCGATTCTTGTACCGGATCTCCTCTCTGGTAAACAAGAATACCCTGAAGACTCTGGCAGGAGCACTCATTCAGGGGTACTACGACTATGCTTGCACCTCATGGTACCAAAGCACCTCAAAGGTGCTAAAAACAAAATTACAAACATCTCAAAACAAACTGGTCAGACTACTGCTTGACCTTACTCCTAGAACCCACCTCACCCCTGCCCACTTTGACAACCTAGGATGGCTTAGAGTAGACGACAGAGTACAGCAACTTGCAATGGGCCTGGTCTACAAGATACACTACACGACCAAGGTACCCATGTACATGTCAAAATACTTCCCAAAGGTCAGTGAATACCACGATCACAACACCAGAGGGAGCTCCACAAATCATGTTAAACCCAGATTCGGCTCAAATAAGGGACTAAACACGTTTCGCAATTATGCCACATCAATGTGGAACGCCCTACCCAAAGCTGTAAAGGAATGTGGATCACTACCCACTTTCAAAACCTCTCTCAAGGGACACCTACGGGAGACTGCAATTCAACACTGGCCCCTGTAAATATCCTAACCCAACCCCCTCCAATGTACAGTCATTTACCTAGTATGGTTTTGTCAATAGTCCAATGTACAATTTTGTTTGTTTGTACAGTGTCTCCTCCCCCCCCCCCTCAATGTACAGTTTTGCTTGTTTATACAGTGTGCCCCCCCCCCCCCCCAACCACCTCCAATGTAAATTACCCAGTATGGTTGTCAATATCCCAATGTACCCAACCCCCCCCACCCAACCTCCTCCAATGTACAGTTTCTACGTCAAATGTATATACTCCCTTTTCTTGACTCCTTCTGTATCACAAACAGTACTGTATTTGCAAATCTGGTATGTCATAAATGTATAGATGTAGCAGTACTGACTATCTGTATGTCATGTATGTCATTATATGTCCTGATGAATTGAAAATGGGGGACCCTGATGTAAACAAGACGAAAGTCTTTCTCTGGTCTGCATCCCCTTAACAATTGTGTGTATTGAGCTGTACTGTATTGTACCCATTCTGCAATCTGTTAATAAAGTTTTCAATCAATCAATCAATCAATCAATCAATCAATCAATCAATCAATCAATCAATTCAATCAATCAATCAATGTGGGTTTGTTCGGTCAGGGTTTACAACTCCACTCCTAAGCTACACTTAGGGGCAACAGAGAAACCATAGCTATATTTTAATGGCATAAATGTTTTCAACCGGAATGGTTAAGATCAGCATCATTCATTACTACTGGACATGCATTTTAATGACATCCTCATTTGCATTGTGGCTTTTTTCATTGAACTCTAAACTCTAAACGAGAACAAGGGGCGTGGCTTTGAGTACTGTAAAACGATCGTGCCTCTAGTGTTGTAGAATGCCTGGCTTGTTACTATGCCTCACAAATCACAATAGAATGCTGAAAATTTGCAGGTGGCCTCTGTTTGAATGACAGTGGAGAATGTTTGATATGTTGATGAGTTCATTACAAATAAATGGTACATGCTACAGGTCTGCAATTTTATGTATGTTTTATGTTTGAGTTCTTTGTTCTGTTCTTTATGAGAGGACATTTTCAGTTTTTCCAAAACGGCAAAATAAATTAAACTCTACTAGTCCTACAAATTGTGTTCAAATGTGACAAGAAGTGGCACACAGTATTATTAGACATCCACAATCAGAATGATCAAAGGAATTAAAATGTTTACACAAATTGCATCCACAGCATGAGAACATCTTGTTGTAAGTGGCACTGTACACATTTACTGTAAGATGTTGCTGGTGCAAGATGGAGTCTGTCAAATATTATACTTTTGTTTTGTCTCAAAAACTGAATCTTCTTGGGCGGCTGGGTAACGCAGTGGAGAATGCACTCGCCTACCACCACAGAGACTTTGGGATCGAATCCAGCTGTCAGCGGTACCTCCAGCTTGGTCAGTCGTCCCTACTAACACAATTGGAAGTGTTAGCGGGTGGGAAGCCGGCGGGGTGTGTGTCAGGGGCGTCCATTTGGTATGGCAAGGTATGGCACTCGCCATACCTTGGCAAATAAAAATGTAAAATCTTTATTTTTTTTACAATTTTTTATGTTGATTTAGAATTCGAATGTCAACATTATGAACGAAGCTTCGAACTATTCGGTACAGCCCTAGCATGTTTTGATATTGTCAATTATCTCACTTTTACTAGGTGACTTTTGCTGTGACTAATATGCCCAAAAAAAAGGAAAATGGACATAGGGAAGTTTTTTTTATCAAAGGGCAGCAGAGACAAGTGATACAGGGACACAGGTAAGGTCTGGCTTAGTGATTATAATAGTGCAGTTCAGCATTCAGTAACCCATACTTTTTGTGAATGTGTTTTTGATACTACATTCTGTTGAACACACACCTCAAAACCGTACCTAAGGAAAATTGGCTCAATTGCAAGAAAAGTAATAGACAGTTATGATATTACATTCTGCATAATTCGTATGCAAAATATTGTGGTTCCCTGCTTTAGTCTGTTGACACATTTCTATACTAAAAATGCTTGTGTAGTCCTGTGTCATACCTAAATGTTATATAACTGAATTGTATAGAAACAACTCACCAAAAGTGACTATTGCACAACTGATTTGACAAAAAAAATCCACCAAAAACCCCCCCTGTGTGTGTGCGTGCGTGCTGCAAGCAACTAGTGGATTGCTGTGTTGCAATACCCACACATGCTATATCTTAGAATGCATTCACTAGATAGATATACATTCACTAGATAGATATACATTCACTAGATAGATACTGTATACATTCACTAGATAGATATACATTCACTAGATAGATACTGTATACATTCACTAGATAAAAGACATTTTTAAGGCCCGGGTGTAAAGCTCAATCGAGCGCTGAATAAGGGTTACGCCACTGATTGATGTTGTGGAGAGAGAATTACGGTTTGCCTTTGCAAACCCACAAAAGAGAGAGAGAGAGAGAGAGAGAGAGAGAGAGAGAGAGAGAGAGAGAGAGAGAGAGAGAGAGAGAGACAGACAGAGAGAGGAGGGGGGCAGAACGACACATTCTAGCAGGAAAAGACAGAGACAGGAAGAGGCTGACATATAATATAATATATCCCTTTGCATACTCACTCCCTAATAACAGAGCATAGAATAACAATAGAGTATAGGGTAGATTAGATTAGATACACGAGTGCACAAGTACAGTGCAACGAAATGTAACAGAAAAGTGCAATAGGTAGATAGTAGATAAGGGATATATATATATATAGGTATTTAAAAAGGATTATATTCAGGTAAATATATATATACGGTAAATATATATATATATACGGTATATACAGCATCATTGTACATGCTATCATACAAAGTTATATGGGTTATATGCAGGTATACATATAGGTATATAAAAAAGGATTACATGCAGGTATTCAAACAGATGTGGATATATATATACGGTAAATATAAATAATGTACGGTATATACAGCATTATTGTACATACTATCATACCTTTGCATACCCGCTATGTAACAATAGAGTATGTACTGTACATCCCTTTGCATACTCACTGCCTAACAGGAAGCGTACAGATGGACAGCCAGACGGAGAGCAATGGTTAGAATAATAGGGCTAATAACACTGATATTGAAAGAGCTTTAGTGTTTGATTGAGGGAGTGCCCCGGGTTTATAGATGCTATTGCGCTCCTCAAATGAGCCACAAGGCCCACCTTAAATCATCAGTAGTGTGCATGTGGTGGTGATGGTGGTGTACAGGGAGAAGCACTTAACCTCCCAATGTAAGGCCTTTTTCCCTGCGGCATGCAAGATTGCTGCCAAGGGCTGTACGAGGCAAACTCACTCACTCACTCACTCACTCACTCACTCACTCACTCACTCACTCACTCACTCACTCACTCACTCACTCACTCACTCACTCACTCACTCACTCACACAAATGCAGGTAATGTCTCTGCTTCTAGCAACTCCTTTCCCTGCCTCTCCCTAAATAATCACCATGAATTGCGATGTTTCCTACACCACCAAGGTTGATAACTTTGTTTCGGATCTTCCGAGCCAGGGCATGGGGCTATTGCAAAGCTAAATTGGCTACACAGCTAGCGTTAGCTGCCCCTCAATGTGGTGAAACTGCCTCTTCATCCGGCTAAACGCTTGCAGGAGGGATCGGCCTGAACAGGACACAAATACCACAGGGATTAATGAACCCTTCAAATAATAACAGACGGTAGGGATGGTATCCCGCACACACAGGTGGCAGCTATCAGCCTTTAGCTGTCTCGCCAGAATGTAGACCTGCTAAGCATTAGATTGCAAGTGTAACCACCTATACTTTCACAGTGATCCCACCAAATGGGTCTGGGCGGTTTTAATGCTTGTTCATACATAGACAAAATTACAGTTATATAACAAGGACTGACTTCCAGTCTCACCCTCTTGTGTTATTTCTTGTGTTCTTTCTTTCTTTCTTTCTTTCTTTCTTTCTTTCTTTCTTTCTTTCTTTCTTTCTTTCTTTCTTTCTTTCTTTCTTTCTTTCTTTCTTTCTTTCTTTCTTTCTTTCTTTCTTTCTTTCTTTCTTTCTTTCTTTCTTTCTTTCCCTCTTTTATTTGCTAAGAAATTAAATGTCGGCTCTCTGCATTCGACCTTGGTACTGCTGTTACCACCGCCGAGATTTGAGATTAAGCACATGTGGTTGTGGCACTGTACTACTACACTCAAATGTAGAAGTACACACACACACACACACACACACACACACACACACACACACACACACACACACACACACACACACACACACACACACACACACACACACACACACACACGCGCACACACACACACACACACACACTCTCTCTCTCTCTCTCTCTCTTTCTCTCTCTCTCTCTCTCCCTCTCTGCCACTGTTTTGGGAAGCTTCAGCTTATCCAAAACTCTGCAGCTCGATTACTAACTCATACAAGGAGAAGAGAACATATCACTCCAGTCCTGGCCACTCTGCACTGGCTTCCAATAACTCATAGAATTGATTTTAAGGTCCTTTTCCTAACATATAAAGCTCTTAATGAGCAAGGCCCAAAATACATAGCAAATTCCCTAGTTAGTTATCTGCCCTCAAGAACGCTACGGTCATCCACTACAGGTTTACTAGACACGCCCAGAAACCAAAAAAGGATAGGAAGTATGGCATTTGCCAACTATGCCCCAAAACTATGGAACACACTACCAACACACATCAGAAACGCCAGCTCTATACACATTTTTAAAGGAAAATTAAAAACGTACCTATACAGTCTAGCTTACAAATAGTTATCGCTTGGAAAAACCTGATGGATCCATGAGGCTAGGATAAGCCTTGTGGACCCAACTTTTTAGATGAAGGAACGGGTACATAGGAGACACGCCTCCAGTTTTTCAAAAGTTTTTGACACGCCTCAGCTTCTGAGCTGAACGGTCGTGTTTTTGCGGACCTCCCAAACTTTCAAACTTTTTAGATGAAGGAACGGGTAAATAGGAGACACGCCTCCAGTTTTTCAAACGTTTTTGACACGCCTCAGCTTCTGAGCTGAACGGTCGTGTTTTTGCGGACCTCCCAAACTTTCAAACTTTTTAGATGAAGGAACGGGTAAATAGGAGACACGCCTCCAGTTTTTCAAAAGTTTTTGACACGCCTCAGCTTCTGAGCTGAACGGTCGTGTTTTTGCGGACCTCCCAAACTTTCAAACTTTAGACTGTTTTCTTTATACGTTTTTCTTTTTTTTTCTTTCTACCACAATACACGGCCACTGATGGATCCATGGGACTTGGTAAAGCACTATGGACCCAACTATGACCACTGATAAAAACGTAACTACACTAGCGTTATAAGAGCTAAACATTGCTACCTACCATACAAGTGCATTGGTTTAGTGCACTTCCGGTTGCCACTGAGCGGAAATGTTTGTGCGGACCTGTTCTCCCAAACTGGTAAGCAAATGACTGTTTTTACGTTATTTTCATTTTTACGTTACTATTATTATTATTATTATTTTTTTAAACATTGATCTTAACTGATCACTGTGACTTTATTGCTTTTATCGTTATATATGCCTATAATTGTGTACAGCACTTTGAGCTACATGACATGTATGAAAGGTGCTTTATAAATACTTACTTACTTACTTACTTACTTACTTACTTACTTACTGTCTCTCTCTCTCTCTCTCTCTCTCTCTCTCTCTCTCTCTCTCTCTCTCTCTCTCTCTCTCTCACTCTCTCTCTCTCCCTCTGCCACTGTCTCTCTCTCCATCTCTACCCCGTCCTCTCTGGTTATTATCACCACCTAGCTAAAAGGGCGCTCTATACTGAAGAGAGTGGCTGTGAGTCATAACCTGGCCCAATCAGAACTCTCAGTGTACCATTTGCTCTCCCAGCAGTGCAGCGTGTTTACTGAGAGGACAGGAGTGCCCCTGAAGTGGCATTTTAAAGAGACAGGTACAGGAGCGTGTAAATATGTTTTGATGATACATTGGTGATTTAAAAAGGTATCCATTGAAAATGACGGTTTTCAGGGAATGTGTTGGACAACACAGCAGAGGAGCCAGTATTGAGAAAACAATACAGCCAAATCTCAGCCATATACTTATGAGAAGGCTGAGAGAGATGGTTTCTTTATGGAGACGGTAGGAAGCCTGAGATAGAGATGGTTTCTTTATGGAGACAGTAGGAAGGTTGAGAGAGATGGTTTATTTATTGAGACAGGAAGGCTGGGAGAGATGGTTTCTTTATTGAGACAGTAGGATTGATTGATTGATTGATTGATTGATTGATTGATTGATTGATTGAAAAGTTTATTAACAGATTGCAGAATGGGTACAGTACAGCTCAATACATACAATTGTTAAGGGGATGCAGACCAGAGAAAGACTTTCGTCTTGTTTACATCAGGGTCCCCCATTTTCAATTCATCATAACATATATGACACACGACATACAGATAGACAGTACTGCTACATCTATACGTTTATGACATACCAGATTTGCAAATACAGTACTGTTTGTGATACAAAAAGTGTCCAGAAAAATAGTGTACATAAATTTGATGTAGAAATTGTACATTTGAGGCGGTTGGGTAGGTGGGGTGGGGTTGGGTGGGTGGGTGGGGGGCTGTACATTGGAGGTGGGGGGGGGGGGGGGTTGGGTAGGGGGGGGGGGGACAATGTACACTGTACATTAGAATACTGACAAAGCCATACTTGGTCATTTACTGTACAACTGGGTTAGGACATTTGTAGGGGCCAGTTTCGAATTGCAGTCTCCCGTAGGTGTTCTTTGAGAGTGTTTTTGAAAGTGGGTAGTGATTCACATTCCTTTACAGCTTTGGGTAGGGCGTTCCACATTGATGTGGCATAATTGCGAAACGTGTTTAGTCCCTTGTTTGAGCCAAATCTGGGTTTAACATGATTTGTGGAGCTCCCTCTGGTGTTGTGATTGTGGTATTCACTGACCTTTGGGAAGTATTTTGACATGTACATGGGTACCTTGGTCGTGTAGTGTATCTTGTAGACCAGGCCCATTGCAAGTTGCTGTACTCTGTCGTCTACTCTAAGCCATCCTAGGTTGTCAAAGTGGGCAGGGGTGAGGTGGGTTCTAGGAGTCAGGTCAAGCAGTAGTCTGACTAGTTTGTTTTGAGATGTTTGTAATTTGTTTTTTAGTGCCTTTGAGGTGCTTTGGTACCATGAGGTGCAAGCATAGTCGTAGTACCCTTGAATGAGTGCTCCTGCCAGAGTCTTCAGGGTATTCTTATTTACCAGAGAGGAGATCCGGTACAAGAATCGAGTTCGTTGGTTGACTTATTTATTTCATTGGATGCCATTTTGTCACAGGAAAGATTAGCCTCTAGGATGGAACCCAGGTAGGTAATTTCATCTTTCCTTGTGATAATATTGTCACCCACTGTAACTGAGAAGCCGTCGGAAGGATGAGAGCGATGGTTTCTTTATTGAGACAGTAGGAAGGATGAGAGAGATGGTTTCTTTATTGAGACAGCAGGAAGGATGAGAGAGATGGTTTCTTTCTTTATTGAGACAGTAGGAGTGATGAGAGAGATGGTTTATTTATTGAGACAGTAGGAAGGATGAAAGAGATGGTTTCTTTATTGAGACAGCAGGAAGGATGAGAGAGATGGTTTCTTTCTTTATTGAGACAGTAGGAGTGATGAGAGAGATGGTTTATTTCTTTATTGAGACAGTAGGAGTGATGAGAGAGATGGTTTCTTTATTGAGACAGTAGGAAGGATGAGAGAGATGGTTTCTTTCTTTATTGAGACAGTAGGAGTGATGAGAGAGATGGTTTCTTTATTGAGACAGTAGGAGTGATGAGAGAGATGGTTTCTTTATTGAGACAGCAGGAAGGCTGAGAGAGATGGTTTCTTTATTGAGACAGTAGGATGGCTATTAGAGATGGTTTCTTTATTGAGACAGTAGGATGGCTGATAGAGATGGTTTCTTTATTGAGACAGTAGGATGGCTGATAGAGATGGTTTCTTTATTGAGACAGTAGGAAGGCTGGGAGAGAGATGGTTTCAAGGGAGACACAGGAGAGAAGGTTCTGGCGGGATTTCATTCCAGGCCAGCGTGGGATACTTGATATTCCAGAGGCGGGGTCTTAACCACTACACCACACCCACGCCTTTGAAAGCGCATGTGCCTCTGCTTGGGTCTGGGATCATATCCTCCTCAACTCTGTCTACCTCCCAGCCCTTCTATACTGTCTCAAGAAATGGGGGTGTTAACTCTTATATACCTTAATTTTCGGACTATAAGCCGCGCCTTTCCCCCCCATTTTTCGACCCTGCGGCTTATATAACGGTGCGGCTTATATGTGACTCGACGTGACCAAACCTGAAAATGTAATCGAAATATTGCTTTTTTTTACTGCATTGAAATATTATTTATCTGTTCCCTTATTTGCTAAACTTAATACAACTTGTAAATGAGTTAATTCTTGTTATTTGTCCGACAGTATTGTGTCCCAATGCTGGTGGGAAGACTGTAATTAAACATTAAAACACCTGCGGCTTATAGTCCAGTGCGGCTTATATATGTACACATCATTCAATTTAGCTGCTGCGGCTTATATTCTGGTGCGGCTTATAGAGTCGAAAATTACGGTAATAAGGCATCTTGATGAGGAAGAACTCGTTTGCAGCAATGGCCTGCGGTTAGTACTTTACTTGTAGTTCTAAGGGAAGGGAGGTTTACAGAGTTCTGTATGTATGTATATATGTATGTATGTATGTATGTATGTATGTATGTATGTATGTATGTATGTATGTATGTATGTATGTATGTATGTATGTATGTATGTATGTATGTATGTATGTATGTATGTATGTATGTATGTATGTGTTACAAAGGGTCAGATTAAACCGAATATATATATTTATTGCCTGAGATCCTATGTATAATATTTGTATATCGTTTGATATCCCTTGTATATTCTTTGTACATATACACGGAATATCCCTTTACCTGGTACAGGACAGACCATAATATTCGTTCTCCTATTGGAAGCGATCCCCTAGGCGCCAGTGACTTACCCCCTAGAGCTGACTTGAAAGCTACCGACATGACTTGTCTTAACATGCCCGCTTCTGCCCATGAATACGGCTACCGAAAGCAGAGCGGCACTATTTGTCCACCGTACGTATAAATATGACCAGCGAATACAGAACTTTCCTTTTCAGTTCGCCTTCAGTTCAGTCTGGTTCAGTTACCAAGTAAAGCCTTACCCACTACGCAACGTGCGGTACAGCAGGGCTCGTATTGCCTCAAATAGAGTCTCGTGTTATCCTAGTACGTTTGTTTAACGTATCGTTCGCTCCTTACTAGTAAAAGCCTTCATTACGAGTCAAAGACCACGTGAAGTGAGTAATTGTGTGTCTACATAAGAGCACTTATTGCCGCGTGCTAATAGGATAGTAGTAACGTCAAGTTCAACCGTGGACCACCGCGCACCACGGAGGATACCTACACCGGACCAGCAGAGCCACTTTCCGGCAAGGATTATTATTCTTCATTCTTCGCCAGGCTGCTGGAGCAGAGAACCGTCTGCACCCACTGCTGTCGGATCTACACATGTTTGTGAGACCATCACTCGAGCCCGTCTCTGTCGTACCAGAGGCTCCACGGCTTTCACCTACGCGGCGCGCACCCTAGGACCAGGCTGCCTTTCCCCGCTGCTCCAGGGAGTAAGATCGCCTCCGTGGACCCTTGACTTTCATAGAGCATTGCCCCCCCCTGCTGGCTTACAACCGGTAGTACACCCCCCTTCCCAGAATATCCCTAGATCTAATCCCTAACATTCATTATTGATTTGCCTGCACATTCTTTGCCTTATAAGCGCATCTAAGTAATGTAACAATATTCTTGCTGTAATAAATATTCTAAACGAGTATTTGTGTGGAAACCGTTTCATTGTGGAAGTGTTGTCATCTAATATACTTGTGTACAGTAAGGCCAGTAATGTACATACACGGTAGTAGTTTAATGATACTAATACTTGATTAATACAGTCAGGGAATTGTACCCCTCAGTTACAGTATGTATGTATGTATGTATGTATGTATGTATGTATGTATGTATGTATGTATGTATGTATGTATGTATGTATGTATGTATGTATGTATGTATGTATGTATGTATGTATGTATGTATGTATGTATGTATGTATGTATGTATGTGACAGAGCTGTCTTTCACAAAGGTTGCTGGTGGAGTTTCCCCTGGCGATTTCCTTAGAGACCATCCTGGAATGTAGCACACGACAGCGTGTCTGTCGCAGTTTATTCTGGAGCCTAGGGAGGACATAAGGGGAAAGGGAGAGGCAACAACAACATATTATACCTTCTCTGACAGATATAGCCGAGTTACCTAATACCACAAGCAGTCAGCAGAAGCAGCCTTGATTGGTTCGCATCCTGATTTAAGGGGTGTTCTGTTTTAGACTGTTGGAATCAACACTGGTGGACATTTGACTCTCTGATACTGAGGGATTCTGACCTTAATTACCCTTAGAGAACCTGTAATGTTATTCTCTCAAGTTTACTTTTGATATCTCTAGTCATTTGTTGCGTGTACATTAAACCAAGTTGATAGAATTGGAGGCCACTAAAACGGATTGACTAACTATAGAACTATTTAGTAACTAGAAAACAAGTTATACAACCGTAATATTAGGTTGCTCAATACAGTATAGCATACAGATGACTGAAATACATTGAAATATCAAGTAAATTCAATGAAGATAATGCACTCTGTATAGTGTAGGCGTCCACCAGGCAATGTCCCCACAACACTGGTAAATAT
Organism: Notolepis coatsorum; assembly: GCF_963971535.1. NCBI lineage: Eukaryota > Metazoa > Chordata > Actinopteri > Aulopiformes > Paralepididae > Notolepis > Notolepis coatsorum. The sequence continues at coordinate 114,850,082 of NC_140169.1, read as the reverse complement.
ATGAAACAAGAACACAAGAATACTTCTCCAAAGTATCCATTACAGTCAAATTTTCTGTTGAAAAACCCCTTATTACATTTATACTGTATATAAAAGAAAAAGAAAGAAAGAACGTATACTCTCTCAACAACAATCAATGGGATATAATTGTTTATTTATTTAGCATGCCTGTTCGGATAATTTGTCAAATTCTACATCTGAGGCTCAGATGAATGTGGTTCTGCATCATAGTGGCTCTCGCTCGGCGTCACTCATGCACTGTCCTCGCACACATGCACACGCACTGAATAAAATTCCACAATGTACCTTTATCCCAGTATTCGTCTGACCACACCCCTCGTTAGCTTACCTTCATAAGCAGGTGTGTGGTCATCTGCTCTCCTCCTTCTCGCTTTCACCACAAGGAAGTGCCTTCGGTAGATCCCCACTTGACGTGTTGTTAGTTGAAAAGAGTTGAGAGGTGTTTACATTGTGCTTAGTTTTTTCTTCTCTCATAACTATTCAAAAGGAAAAAGCTAAGTCATAATGTCTACTTCGGAGAGTAGACCCACTCTTCACCAGCGGTTCTCCATTCCCGCCTCTGTCGTGCGTGCTGGTGCGGGGCTGCTGCCACTTTCGTGGTTGCCGACCCAGCCCAGGAGACAGCCGATGGATAGTTTGCCTCTCCGAGGAGCCGATGCATCGGTGCCGTCGCCCCGGCGGTGGCCTGATCTCGACCCTGGTTCCAGGGAATCGTCCGTTGTTGAGCGGCCGGTTCTTTTGGTTCCGGAGGATTTGCGACGCAAGCTTTTCGCGTCTGCCCGTTCACGTCGCAAGATGGTGGCCTGCAGACGCGAACGGCCTGGGTTTGGGGAATTGCTGGAGACCAGCGAGGATGCGTCGGTCTCTGCATGTCCGATGGAAACTGAGGATTTCATGGAAGAGTCGGACGGATTCTTGTTTGAAGGCCCTGTGGAGGCGAGTATCCCTCCTGTCCAGGAAACACCGGAGGAGGGAGAAATGTCTCCTTGGGGCGCCTTGTTCGAGGATGTCGGGGAACCACCTCGGCCTCTTCGGCAGGATGCCCTGCTATCAGCCACATCAGACTGTGGCTCCTCAACCGGTCGAAGCCTGCTGCATGTGAGGGATGCGGGTTCGGTGGAGGAAAGTCAGCAGGGGGAACTGCAGGCTTTGTTTCCCGAGCTCATGGCGGTAGCTGCCGCTGCAAACGGCGTGCCGCTGCCGCAGCCATTGCCTGCTCCTGCCCCCGATGATCTCATAGGTCATCTCTGGCAGCGTCGCCCGGTGAGAGGGGTGGACGTTGTCTACCCATTTTTCCCCTCAATGGGGGCCTATGTTCGTCAGGGCCAGGCGGTGTCTCACATCATGGGACTTACCCCCGCCTACGTACCAGTTACGCGGGTGTCGGGGTTGGTCAAAGGTATGAGAGAGGGCATGCCACGGCTTGATAGGCCGATGGCCGCTCTCCTCTGTCCGGATGTGGTGTGGGAACCATTATGCAAGCCGGTTCTCCATGGAAGATCGGCTAGGCGATTGGCATATTGGGGTGACCAGTCATTTATCGCTGGTACACAATCGCTGGCTGCGGCTTCTAACATCGCGCACCTGGCTAGATTTGTATCGGGGATAATGACGGGCGGCACGGGTCTGACCAAGGTAAAATGCGATCAGATCACCCAGGTGGCAGGAGCTGTCCTGCATCTTACCCAGGTGCAGGCCATAGCCTCGGGGAAGATGCGTGCCCTGGCCACCCTGACTCAGCGCCACCTTTGGCTGGAGCAGGCTCGAGTGCCGGAGAAGAAGAGAGCCCCTCTTCTGACGGCCGACCTCTCCGATGCTGGATTATTCGGGAAGGCCCTGCAGCTGATGACCTCAACGTGCAGAGAGATGGCAGAGGAGCGGTCCGTGCTCCAGCCCCATTTTCCGCCTCCCGTTCTTGCCGGTGGAGTCAGAAGGCTTCCACGACGTCGAGCTCCCTCCGCCGTGCCTACCACTGCCTCCGCCGCCACTGCTGGCCCCTCCAAGAAGGCCAGGAGGAGAGACGGCGATTCTGCTGCCGCCGGCCCATCCACGACCGGAGGAGACGGTAGGGAACGACGTGACCAGCAGCCGATCCACTACCGTCCCTCCGGGGCTTCTCGGGGTGGCAAAACTCGAGCGGCTCGAGGCGGCAGACGCCGCTAAAGTGACTTTTCCCCCTGTGGTCCCCTCTACACCCTCCCCGGCCCCCTCATGATTTTGTGCCGTAAAAATAAATAAAAAGTTCCCTAAAAAGGGGACTATATTATTGGCCAAACAAACTGTGTGTTTCTCTAATACATATGATGGGGTTGCGAAATGTGAATCTACATTATTACATTGAGAGATGAGTCGTGTTGTGTTACGAGATTAAGCAAGGTCTGCAAGCATACACTCAGTCATAGAAAGGTTCTATTAGCCTGACGCTCCACATGCACGTAGAAGCAGGTGGTATGTTCCGTTGTTTGAGCAAAGTAATGTTGATCCACAACACTGTTGTGTTAGTTGCAGTAATACTCGTACACACACGTTCCACGGCCTGGCCGTTACTCTCTGTCAGTGTTTTGCTATGTACGACATAGAAAGCGGGTGTAGGATTCACACACACACAACGTGTTTTGTTATAAATCCTGTTCACATTCTGTGGGTAGTGGGCATTGTATTAGTTTATGCTATACATTGGCATTCTACCGAAGGTCTCAAAATGCTACAGTTGTTTTTGGTGTGTAGGGAAGAAGGGTTTGTGTGAGGGGGTGCCGAATAAACCCCTCCTTCCCACTTGATTGGTTTAGGGGATTTTTTCTCATTCTGCTGAGCCAGTCGGGGCCGAGCCGTTCAACGTCTTGGCAGGGGGGGGGTTTGTCCTGACACGACTCCTATTACAAACAGGAGTCGTGTACAGGGTTTCCCCCCATCATAGCATATACGTTGCTATGGCGACGGCTTCCGTGAGTTAAGATCTTTACGTAAGGTTTGTGGTGTTAAAGTGTCGGGTTAGAGCGTAGGGCTTACGGGTCTGCTACGCTCGATTTTATGTGTAAACTTGAGTCAGTTGGTCACGTGACTCACAGTTGACATGTCTTTTTCATAACTACGGCTCATGTGGGAAGGCTTCTGGGAAAGTTCGGTCTATACTCTTTGACAAAAGGAGTGACTGGATGTAAAAATGTAAACAGTTTTTACTCCCAGCTGTGCAGTTTAGGTTTGTACTGTTGATGCTTCTTCTTTATTATTATGAAGAGTTGGAGTTGGTTGCATCTCACCCCTCTTGTCGTTCCCCTGGGCGCCTTGGGGATTCAATGAAAGGTCTAAATAGCCTATTTATTGATGTGGATATACCCGACGCACACATAGTGCTAGTTCGGGATGTTCTGTTGAACATTAAGCAACTGGCTGGCGCGCCTTGGTTGCTTGGGGTTAAAACAGCGTTTTTATAAAGCAACTGGGATGGGGGTTTTCCTCTTCCGACGACCTGTGTGGTTGTCGACGGATTCTCGTTCATATCGGGGGATGATGACGGAATGGATCTGAACATGCGTTGAAGGGTTTCACGCCCTGGGTGTGGGCCGCCGGGCGCGGTTCGCACCGAACGTCTGGGTGGCGCCTTCTTTTCATGTTTAAGATCAACATGCATGTCTGCCCCTTCTCCTGGAGTTGGCAGGTCGGCGTGGTTAGGGCATGGGACTGGTTCTGGTCACGCTGGTCCGGATCAGTTGCACCCGTTGTCCGCCGGGGATGCAGATCTGCTGTTCTGGTACCCTGAGGGACTTGGGCTTTTTTCAGGGGGAAAAATGCCAGGTCGGTCCGGGTGTCACGGGGTTAAGAGCTATGGAGCCCTTGTTGGGTACATTGTATTCTACACTGTCGTAATGGCTTACGGCCGTGCCAACCTGTACACGCCCGATCTCGGCGGATCTCGGCCGCCACGCAGGTTGGTCTTGGTTAGTACTTGGTTGGGTGACCGCCTGGGAATACCAAGTACGGGGTGCTTGGGGTTGGTTCTCTATTTCTTTCGCTCTTCTCTTACGCGTGGCGAAGAGGGGCCTGTTGGGGTGGTCTTTGACCTCCTCGGGGGACCCTGTGCTCCTCGTATCGCCGGGCCCGGTCCGAAGTAATATTTTCGTTGACCCGTAGGCCCGGGATAACCCTGTTGGAAACTGAAACACGGGTACTGCGGTAGCGCCGCAGGTACGTTTTGGAGTTTTTTTCCTGAGGGGTTATGGGACCAACCACCGCATAGGGTAACGACTGGGTGGTTGGTTCTCTGGTGTGTCGGTGCAGTGTCAACTCCCGGGTTGCCCGGTTGAGTGTGCCCCTGCACGTTCATGACGTCTGCCAATTGTGTCAGCCTTCGCTTTGAGGGAGGTTTGTCATGGTGACGACAACGCCAGCATACGCCCCTTCCGCCGGGGCGGCTGTGTTCAGCTGACCCCTCTGGCGCCTGTCTCGTCCGCAGTCTCCAGGCTCGGGTTAACAGCCTGTTGCCTGGTTTTTTCCCCGGTGCGCTGCCTGCTTCCGTGGTAAGCCTTGTTATTACGGCCGTGCTGACTGCCTGTGCTGCAGGGTCAGTGTGCCAGGCGGTGTACTATTGGGGGGACAGGGCCCGCTCGGCTGAAGGGCCTTTGTCCGAATACGCTGGCGATGTGGGGGGCGGGGTCACTAGGTGCCCACCTGGTGGGGTCTTGATGCTGGCATCATGGACTTTTCCGGGCCCCCGTTTCAGGGGGTCCAGTCCCTTTGGTGGGTCTGGGCCTTCCTTTCGCGCTCCGCTGCTACGGCCTTGCCACGGGGTTGGGTTTGCCCTTGACCCCGTGATTCTGGGGGCAGTAACGAGGTTGTTCCCTCCGTTTGTTCCCGGGTGGCATGCGGGTTGTGCGTGTGTGTAGTCGTGGGGTCAGGCCACGGTCTGCTCACCCTGTGCGTTGAGTTGCTTGAGTGCCTCTTCGCACGGTCGGGTCCGTCGCCCTCCCGGGAACCTCCAATAGGGGGGGTGCCCTCCATTAGGGGGGGTCGGGGGGGCTCGGCCCTCCCTGTTCTGATGGTTGTGGGGGGCCTTCAGCAGGGTGTATTTGTCGGCCGGTGGCTCTCGCTCGGCCTCCCTTGTGCATGAGTGACGCCGAGCGAGAGCCACTATGATGCAGAACGTTAGGTTATGAATATAACCAAGTTCTGTTAATAGTGGTGACGCTCGGCGTCCGACGCCGCTGCAGCCCTTGATCTCACCTTGTGGTGAAAGCTTGGGAAGGAGGAGAGCAGATGACCACACACCTGCTTATGAAGGTAAGCTAACGAGGGGTGTGGTCAGACGAATACTGGGATAAAGGTACATTGTGGAATTTTATTCAGTGCGCGTGCACGTGTGCGAGGACAGTGCATGAGTGACGCCGAGCGTCACCACTATTAACAGAACTTGGTTATATTCATAACCTAACGTTCTAGTTCTAACTACTAGTGTGTGCGTGTGTGTGTGTCTCCACAGGATTCTGGCCCTTGTATACAGCAGGCAAAACGGTCCTGATTTTAGCCCCTCTCCCTCATTCCCCCACTGAGAATCCATTTACTCCATAGACCCATAGACACACTACCTCTGTCCCTCCCTCTCCCGCTCCCTCTCTCCTCTGCTGAGCTCCCTGTGGAGCACACATCCGTTTTAGAGCTGGGAGCTGTCAAGCATGCTGCTGGTAAATGAGCTAGCAACCCTGTGGATGTCAGCCGCCCCGTGTCTCTTTCTCCTCACCCCTCCCTCCCTCCCTCCCTCCCTCCCTCCCTCCCTCCCTCCCTCCCTCCCTCCCTCCCTCCCTCCCTCCCTCCCTCCCTCCCTCCCTCCCTATCTCTCTCCCTCCCTCCCTCCCTCCCTCCCTCCCTCCCTATCTCTCTCCCTATCTCTCTCCCTCCCTCTCCCCTCTTATCTCTCTTACCCTCTCTCTCTCTCCTTAATTCTCCAGGCTTACAACCATCCCTCTCCCTCTCTCTCTCTCTCTCTCTCTCCTCCGCTGACCCTGTAAGAACTCGTTACCCCAGAGCGCTGCCTCGCTCTTTGATGCAAAACAAGCCGACCTGATCAGATATTCAGACCGCTCCTGTCATCCAATAGAGGGTGTTTTATTCAGTGTGGTAAACAATCACTGCAATTGTTTTCCATTCACCGGCAGCAGGTAGTCATCTAATAGCCGTGTGAACAAGCGTTGGAGACACAGACACCTGTAGGAGAAGGACGGATCTCACTGCATGTAACTGGATTACAGTACTCTGACTGAAGAAAGGCCCTACTAAAACAAAGCTCAAACAAAACTTTAAAATGATTACCAAGAAGACGATTACTGAGAAACGTGTTGACAGATGAAGGCACAATTATAATAATGAATCCGAACATCATTTTACATCATTTGAAATAATGATATGGCGATGGATGATGGTGATGAGCCTAATGAACTGCAATCAGTTAATAAATTGTCCAAATGTTCATAATGGAGTCATTTTCATAACCGTGTTGGTGTTTGGTGTTTTGTCTGGTGGTGTTTGTATGGTGGTGTTTGTATGGTGGTGTTTGTATGGGTTAGGAGCATGTGATGTATTTGAAACCTGATCGATGTTGATGTAAAGTGTGTATGTATTCATAATGCAACATTCTGCATAGGATTATGTGCCTTATCTGCACTGTAGGCTACTGCTGTCTTATCTTGCTGCAGTACATACTGCTGTATATATATACAAAATTCTAAAATCAATTATCATGTCATCTGTCAATTACGGTGGGGTAGATTTGAGATTTCAAAGGGACGCTATGCAGGCTAACCTCAAAGATGAACCTCCCCCCTCACGTCTAAAAGGACGGCCCCAGGCCACTCCAGGTTAAGCATGTTCATGTTCATTCATTTCAGCAAGCTCTGTCATGCAGGCCCTGCCGGCTTCCTCGGCATGTGCCATGGATCTTAATACACTCAGATCCACATTGGTGTGTTGATGTAGACAAATGCCCCGAGAATAGAGTGAGGAGACGTGGGGACAGATGTCAGAGCGGATGAAAGCACGGAGACAGACAAGTGCGTGGATTAAGAAATAAACGAGAGAAATGAGGCATAGAAAGACGTATGGCTGAGCGGAGAATGAAGTGGATATGTACAGTGTCTTCATTCATATCAGTCAACCTTTATTACAACCTTCATATGTTCTACAGATTCACATCATCTTTTTTTCAGGTCTGGTGCCATCAGCACATGTCCGTGAGCTGTGTACCTTAGCAGAGGTGGGCGAAGTATGCCTTTGTAGTAGCTACACGTGTGCTGTGTTAGTGTAACGCCACGTGAACAGCTTCCAGGCAATACTACATGGGCCACTTGGCTTTACCATTAAATGCATCTGCTTCATCAGTGAAACACTGACCCACTAGTGACAGCTTGGGGACCTGTACGGTACGGTGCCAGAGGGCACAGCGCAAGGCCCCACTGCAGAGCTCTTTCCTGGAGCCCCGCTGGTCCAGCAGCCCCCCATGCGGAGCTCCGTCTCTCGAAAAAGACTTCAAAAGCAGGCATTTACAGGCTCGATGGAGGTGTTAACCTTTGACTCGGAGAGTCTCTCTCCGCAAAAACGGGGCCGGTCTAATTGACAGCGAGGAGCTGTAGGATGCCTCCCCCACCTACAGGAAAGGAAACGCTTGTCGTTATGGACTGCGGCCACGGAAACCGAGTGCTTTAATTCATGCCTCTTATACGGAGACAGTGGCTTTCAATCTAGGCAAGCGGCTCTACGATTTTATCCCCCCGACCCTTCGTGACCAATAATTCCCTATCGTCTAATGTTGTCTAATCTAATGCTACCATATACGGTTAGCAAGGAGCGGCTGCCGCTGTGAATAAGAATGTGTGTTTAGTCAACTGGTCTGCTTACATAACGGTTCAAAAATAATGGTTTGTGATTACGTATTCTGCTTACACTCGTCCCCTTCTATCAGACGGGTAAGGGAAGGAGAGATAGGGAAGGAATGATTGGTGCAATTTTCCCCGGCAGCCTAATGGCCTCTGGAGATGTTGCAGAGATTCCGAAGGCCGCAGCTGGAGACTGGAGTAGGACCACATTCTCCTCTGATAACCACAGGGTGGACTCAACTGACAATGTTCCACCTCATGTCTTCCCTCATGCGGAGGGATGGAGAGATAGAACCGGACGGATTAGAGGGATACGCTGAACTGGTGGGCGAGGGGCATGAGATGAGCACATCAGAAAGTGTGCAATGAACTGCACATCACATTACTGGCACTGGCATGCCATAAGGGTGGTTTCAGCCAATTAGAGTTACAGTAAAGAGAGTAGGATGATGGATGGATGGATGGATGGATGGATAAATGGACGGACAGATTTCTAAATTAAACGTTTCCTCATTTCTAATCCATGGACCAAATGGCGACGAGCCTTTGCTCATTACTGTGTCCCGTCAATATTTCAGTGCCCCATATTTTGTGGCCCCATCTGTGCTTTTTACAGCAGGACTGGGTGATCGTCCCCCATTGCTTCCATGGAACGCATGGATAATGGAAATGGGTTCTCCACTCTGCGCCATATCAATAATGGATCATCACTGAGGCCTCCGATTGGAGTGGCCGGCTGTGGTATTTGAGATGCGGTTTACGGAGAGAGGAGCTCTCTAGTTAAATCATAATCATGTTATTCATGATGTCCTCCTTTCATCTGGGAGACTGGCTGAGAGAGAGAGGCTTCGTTATAGTTCAGTGTAATATCCTCCGGATTCATTGACCACACACATGCACACACACTCACATTCTCCCACTAACATGGTTAGCCTCGTGCCCACTGGTGATTTGTGTGTCTGTGTGTGTGTGTGTGTGTATGTGTGTGTGTCCCATTCATAATATATCAGTCCCATTAAGTCTACATGGGAATATTTTGTGCCCCAATTTTGAACACATGTCTGTCTATCTCGCAAACTACAAGGCTGTGTGGTGGATGAAACTTGCCACGTAGGCTGACGTGAATCCTGGAATATTTGTCAAATCGATCAACGACAAGTATTTTCTTTTAATTAATTTCCATTATTGTCAATTGAAATAGGCTCAGGGAATCAGCAGTCTGGCCCCTGTTCACATCATGGAAATGCCATAGTGAACCTATTGTCATTGCTATACCTATGCATTACATAACATGTATTCACTCATTAATTACCATCATGGTCCATTGTAATAATCCATGCCTCTGATGCTTGGAACCCGTTTCTAACATGCATCCTAACATCCTTCCTATGCTTCCTAACATGCTTCCTATCACCCTTCCTAGGCTTCCTAACGTCCTTCATATTCGTCCCAACATGCTTCCTATGCTTCCTATCACCCGCCCTATGCTTCCTATTACCGTCTAGTGTTAGTATGCTAATGCTAATAACTATAATTTGAGAGCGATCAGTGTGTCTGTTGGTCAGTGTGTTTGCTAATACTAATGCTAATAACTATAAGGAGAGTGGTCAGTGTTTGTGTGTGTTTGTTTGCACTCTACTGAGCGCACCTTTCTAGTTCATTACATTTTCCAGCTGTCCCTCAATCTTAATGACTTCAGGCAGGGTGCTCTGACCTCTTGGTGCTCTGACCTCTTCAGAAGTGGTTTGAAAGACAGCGCTCCTTACAAAAACAGAGAATCTTCTTGACCCGCTATAGTTTGCGCTAAGGGTAGAAGATGCTGCTGCCACGCTGCTAAACCATACCAACTTTATTTAACACCTTGAAGGTAGTAAGACACATGCTAGGATTTTATTTGTTGATTTTTCATCCACTTTTAATGCAATGCAACCCCACATTTTAGAAGACAAGCTCTGTTGGCCTTTATTTTAACATAATGGGCTGGATTCTTAACTTTTTAACCAACAGAACTAAGTAAGGGTGAATGGCTTGTCTGTGGAGATGTCACAGAGGATCCACAGTCTCCTCATGGGGTGTGTTTACATTCTGTATGCTGACGATCGCCACAGTCAGCATGACAACAGACACATTTTAAAATGTGTCAGTCTCCTCCACATTAATGGAAATGATCACAGCCCTGTTGTAGATGGTTTTGTACACTGGTGTGATAGGGCATTCCTGCAACTAAATGTGGCAAAGACGAAGGACATGCTCATTTTAGGTGCAAGACCTCTGCTCCTCAGAGCACTACTACCAAGAGGCAGGTGGTAGAAGTTGTAGAAACATACAAATACCTTGGTAGCTTGATTGACAATAAGTAGAATTTTAACCCTCTGAGACCATAATACTAATTTCAGTCAACAGTAGATAGAAGTGAGAGCTGGGAACCTGATAGCACAGCACTGTGTCAAGTTCTTCTAGTCGTAAATCTATAATAAGCATTGTGTTTTGGTTAGGTGCCCATTCACATTTTATATTGTGTGAGTGTATAAGTCCTTAGAACATTATGATTGAAGTGTATAATGGCAATCACTGTATCTCTCATAAGTTGTTCCAGCAATTTTTGGGTTGATACCATTTGTTACACATTTTTGACCACTCAAGAATTGATAAACATGAAAAGTCCTTCCAGAATACGACACCAAGACACCAGGAGCTGTGATCATGAATTGATCAAGAATTGCATTTTTAAGCGATGGTGGGCACTCTGGAAATCTGGAAACCCACAAACAACATATCGGGCCTCAGGTGGCAGTTTTGGAGGAGGCTTTGTTAAAATGTCGCTCCTCTTCTCCATGTCTTCTCAAGTGTGTCTGTGTCCCAATGAGCAGCACAGTAATGAGTGACACTTCCCTCTCTGTTCACAGGAGACAGACCTTCTGGACATCGCCTACATCAAGGACGCCAGAAACGGAAAATGCACAAAAACGCCAAAGGTAAAATTACACTCACGTCCAATAACCTCTGGCCACATCACCTCTGTATGTCATAAAAACAAACAAAAGAAACCAAAACCCAGAGCAGAAAATAAATTAAGAATTTCTTTTTTTTCAACCAAATACTTATTTTTTTTTATAAACAATACAATAATTTTGAAGGGTATATGAGCCAATAGGAAGGACAATATATGTTTCCCAGGAGTCTATTTCTGGACAGAAATGTGCAAGTGGGTCTAGTCCTGAGCTTGAATCAAGGTTGTGGGTTCGAGCCCCCGTGTGAGGCCTTTCTGTGTGAGGTTGCATGCTCTCCCCATGCGTGGGTTCTCCCGCTGGGTACTCCACTTTCCTCCCATGTTATGTAAAACACATGCTTGCTAGGTACAGTACATACTCATGTCGTTGGCCTTGACCAAGGCATTACAACTGGAGCTGGTCCCTGGGTGCCTCACTGTGTGGCTGCCCACTGCTCCTAGATAGTGAGGATGGGTTAAATGCAGAGGACTGATTTTGAGTTTAATGTAAAAATGTACTTGACAATAAAGATATTCTGTGCCTGAGTCAGCCACAGCTCTGAGGAGGAAGGGATTTGAATAGATCTGCACATGGAGGCAGTGGAGCGTGCAACACAATGACTGCTGTGTAGTGGCTTGGCGTCACGCCACCTGTTCTCCAGAAACGCTGCTCTTTCTAGCAATGGGTTTAGATGGGTGCAGTCAGAGTCCTACAGTATATTATGGTTATTTATCTGCATTCATGGGTCTGTCTGTACTGTATGGGTGCTACTGGCTGTGGTTTGTAAGGATGGTGTGTACTGTGGTCTGTGGAAGCTAATGGACTCACAGGTTACCCTTAGTATTTATTTTATGTCGATCCTTCCTGATTGATCTATTGTGTGTGTGTGTGTGTGTGTGTGTGTGTGTGTGTGTGTGTGTGTGTGTCTATGTGTGTACATGTGTCTATGTGTGCGTGTGTTCGTGTGTCTATGCGTGTGTGTGTCTATTTGTACGCACGTGTGTGTCTATGTCTATGTGTGTGTGTGTGTGTCTATTTGTACGTACGTGTGTGTGTGTCTATGTGTAAATCGACTGAATTTATATAGCGCTTTTATCCAAAAATGTACATAGCATTTTATCCAATCGAACCGGGAACCTTCCAATTACCAGATGACCACTCTACCTCCTGAGCCACTATCACCCCATGTGTGTGTGCGTGTGTGTGTGTGTGTGTGTGTGTCTATGTGTGCGTGTGTATGTGTGTGCATGTGTCTGTGTGTGCATGTGTCTATGTGTGTTTGTGTGTCTATGTGTGTGCGTGTGCATGTGCGTGTGTGTGTGTGTGTGTGTGTGAAGCTCAACCTTTCCATCTGGCTCCCTGGTAGTCATAGCCCACACTGCATACACCACGGTCACGAACAGACGACTGAAACCATGTCTCACATCCTCAATGGTTGTCATGCATACAGAGGGCTCTACATTTGTAGGCATGATAGGATCGTGGATCTGATTGCAGACAGGGTCATTTCCACATTCAGGTCACCTGCAACAGTGCTGTATAAGCACACCAGTGTGAAGCCATGTATGTTCAATATGTGTAGTGACAATTCACTGTTCTCTGATATTTCAGCAAACACCCCCGGTGTTGTTGTTGTTAATGAGAATAGGTTCTCATTCTAGAAGTTGGCTGTACGTTTGACTACAGTCTAGAAGAAGCCTTTATAACCAAAATGTTGAAGTATCAACTCGCGGCTCGCGGCTGCTCGCCTGAAACCTATATTATTGCCAGGTCAAAGGTAAACACGACCATGTTTCTTCACAAAGCCATCGGGGGGGAGGGTCGTTTTCCGACACTGCGATCATTACAAAAGCATGTTTTATGATGGGGTTCGGTAAAATAGACGTAAAATAGATGTTACCTTTGTCAGCAGGTACTCCACCCTCGCTCCAAGTGTCTTGGATCAGAACAGGAATGGGTGGCCCTCATCCGTTGTCTTCTTCTTCTATAGTCTGCTCGGGCCAGACTATACCACAGAGCCCAATAGGTTTCCTCATCGGCCGGTTTGACTATAGTATTTTTATGATTTACCAGAAGTGCTGAGTCCAACATAGTCTGGTGGAAACGCACCTTATCATCCATAATCATCATCCATATAATACGTTTTGTCTTCTTCTTCATAATATCCAATAGTTTGCTCTAGTCTAGGCGATCGCCATTGTCGAACGTTAGATGGCTGTAGTTTGCTCACTGCTGCTCACTCCCTAGTGATCCCTAGTGCTTTGGTTGCTCTCACTGAACTGGCCCATGCAGTTCATAAGGTAGGCGATACTGCCACCTCCGGGATTCAATCGTCATTTCAGGTCCCAGGCACACTCACAAAGGGCGAGTGTTAAAATAAGAAAATAGAAAAAAAGGAAAAAGGAACTAAAAACAAGATATCTCGTTATTGGTGCTCAAGCGTTGGTTCTCAGAAACGAGATATCTCGTTAATGGCGCTCAATGAGTTAAGACTTGCGGTAAAGTGACATACTATGTGACAGCATGACATAAGCCAGATATGAACTCAGACATGAACTCACAGAAGATGGGTTGTTTCCCAGTGTTAGATTCTGATCAATCGGCCAGTATCACGTCTTCTTGTGTTATCATCTCTCCATCCAATCCCTCTGCGTTGTGTACTTTTAATGATCCTGACGTCTCATATACTAGCTGTACAATCTTATCATTCCCCGTTAGTGCAATCCGCAAACCATAATAATTCTCCACCTTCGTAAGAATTTGACCCTCAGACAGCATACCTTTCTTGAAAGAGCGTTGTTTATTCAATAAACAGAAACCTCAGCCCAGACGTTATCAGATTGTATTTTCATTGCTATCGTCTCCGCTGTTATTCAGTCCAATGGTGGCTCAGGCCTTGTCTAGCCAGAACCCTTCTCCCGTTAGCCGAAGCTAATGATGATGTGTCATTCCCCCCCCCCCCCCCCCCACCGGCGAGGGTGAGAGGGATGAGAGTCTCTGATGGTTTCTTCCCTCCTGTGGGATTCGTTCCTTTGGTCTGATTGTAGTCTGCCCCTACCCGGAACCACTGTCAGCTTTATAGGATCTCCGTCATAGCAACGACGGCCCGCCCCTCTTCTGGTTGTCATGCGACGCGCTGTCATGACAACTGCTAATAACATTTCACACCATTAAAACGTTTCATTACTGTCAAAACCTCCATCGCTCTATTCAGTGTGCCCTGTGCTGCTGTTATCAATGTTGATGTACTAGGGAATTCAAAACATTCTGCTCGCTGGCAGTGAGCTGTCAGCCACCAGACCGCTATTCCACCACCGTCTGCTAAGGCAAACACATTTCGACCTCTCTGACCTGGCACCTTTAGATGCTACCATCTCCCCCCAATCTATACATCACATACATTGAAAAACACCCCAAAACACCCATTTTCCCTCACCAGGCAAGAATAGGCTACTTTCGCAAATCAGATCATTTTGCTCATATGTGTATCTGAGTATGTGACTCAGATCAATTCTTTATGTCCATTTACGTCATTTGCACTTGCGGGTCAATTCAGGAGCGTGATCGGTTCCACACAGGAATCTGATATTGGAATCTGGGCAACAGCAGAATTGTGCAGTAAGTCTTGCAGTGTGAATGTAGCCATAGAGCACTTTATTCAATATATCAACTGCCAGGCCATATCCACCCGTGTTTCTTTCACGCCTAAGTCAAACTGAGTGATGAGAAGGGAGCCAGAGGAATGTGTTGTATTTGTGGTGTGTGTGTGTGTGTGTGTGTGTGTGTGTGTGTGTGTGTGTGTGTGTGTGTGTGTGTGTGTGTGTGTGTGTGTGTGTGTGTGTGTGTGTGTGTGTGTGTGTGTGTGTGTGTGTGTGTGTGTGTGTGTGTGTGTGTGTGTGTGTGTGTGTGTGTGTGTGTGTGTGTGTGTGTGTGTGTGTGTGTGTGTGTGTGCATGTGCGTGTGTGCGTGCGTGCAGGTCAAAACCTCACACTTATGAAAATTATGATTGCAACAGTAAACGTTATCCTTATCTGCCCGGACCCGCATAATAACTCTGTTTGGCTCAAATAGTCTGCGGATGGGTTGTTGTTATGTAGCAGCAATGGCCCCCGGTGGATTGACTGCTGTGTGAAATAGGAGGAGAGAGAGAGAGAGAGAGAGAGAGAGAGAGAGAGAGAGAGAGAGAGAGAGAGAGAGAGAGAGAGAGAGAGAGAGAGAGAGAGAGAGAGAGAGAGAGAGAGAGAGAGAGAGAGAGAGAGAGAGAGAGAGAGAGAGAGAGGGTCACATACTGATGCTCTGTCTGGGGATAGTGGGGCTGAGTGATGATAGAGTCAGTAAAATACCACTGAGAGGATTCATGCATTTCTAAACAGCTTATAGAAATGGGGCTCACAGAGAAGAGAATGACTAGGTGATGGGGTGATGGGGTGAGGGGGGGGGTGAGGGGAGGTGCGGAGGGGTGGCGGGGTGCTGTGCAAGCCGTAGAAAATCCATTACTGGAGGGGATGGGGGGGGGGGGGGGGGGGGGGGGCGATAGCAGAGATGCACCCCGGGCTGTGATGGGAGCGATCACATTGCTGAGGAGAGGAGGAGGAGAAGAGGGAGGGAGGAGGGAGGGATAAAGATAAGATGAGAGGAGAGAGGAGATGAAAAAGAAAGGAAATTAAAATAAACGAAAAGAGAGTTGATTTATGTGTGCAGGGTGAGAGGCCAGCAGAAACGAAGACAGATGCGATTCAACCAAAGGAAGATGTCAAGCGAGACGAAGGGTTGATACTGGACATTATTCTGCATTTGGACAAGCACGGTTTATTCCCTGAGCATTTCCTTCTTGTCGTCACCTTCAAGGATGTTTTGCATGAAGGCCCCGCTGCTGATGGATACAAAACGAAGGCGCGTTCAGCAGCAACAGAGATGCAGGAGCGTGTATCAAATACAAAACGGGTTTCAATAATACCACAGGGTAGAGATAAGTTCTAATGTTAAGAATTAGAGAGTCTCTCCAAAGGGGTGATAATGACCAGGCTCTGAATATGTACATGTTCAATTACAATGGATAGGTGAAGGGAAGCCTTCAAGGGAAGCACAGTAAAGGCTTCAGCCTATCAATCATATAATTATAACTCTCTGTCCATTGGTGATTGGTATTTACCCCCTAGACAATAGAGACACACACACACACACACACACACACACACACACACACACACACACACACACAATTAACATGGATTGGCCATGGAGATGGATTAGCAGTGTGTAATGGTTTTCATGCTCACTGTGTGCATGTCCGTGGGGGAGCGTGGATGCTTGCATGTGCATGTGTGTGCCTTTTCTTGCATTGTGTGTGTGCATAGGTGCATGCGTTTGCCGCATGCCCGGGAAAGAATAGTTGTTGCCACAGTAACGGTTAAACTGAACCTAAATAAATATCATTATAAACCGCCCGGGCCAAGCAGCAATGACAATCAATGACACCGTTCAATATTTGTTACGTGTCAAATGCTCCCCCGGGGGCTCTGCCTTGTCTGGTGGGAGGAAGGAAGGACGGGATGGACGGATCAAAGGGGGGATAAAGGGAAGGAGGGAGAGAGGGAAGGATGAAGGAAAGGAAGGACAGAGGGAGGGACGGATGGAGGAAGGGGGTGGGTTATCTTTCTGTGTCTGTGTAATTTATCGTTGTTTTTCTCATCAATATTTCAAGGAAAAGGGAAACGCACACACACTCACAGACACACACACACACACACACACACACACACACACACACACACACACACACACACACACACACACACACACACACACACACTCACAGACACACAGAGACACACACGCACGCACACACACACACACACACACACACACACACACACACACACACACACACACACACACACACACACACACACACACACACACACACACACACACACACACACACACACACACACACACACACACACACACACACACACACACACACACTCACCAAGATGAGATGTTCAATCTGGATATTGGCAACAACTATTGGCTGGATTTACCTCGGTATATGAACTTCCGGACGGCACAGGTTCGCTCCATAACTCAGATGCGTGATGCTCTCGCTCTCGGTCGCGGCTCTCGGTCGGTTATTATCATCAGATTGAGACACGGTCCCGTTCCGCATAGATTGTCTCGAAATAGGCCGCAGATGTTGAAGCTGGTTACAGGGTCCTCTCTGTCTCTTACTGTATAAACTGTTTTGAATTCCTATGATACTCTCTCAGAAGGCAATTAACCGCTCAAATGTCTTGGCATGCCGTTTTAGAGTTCCAAGGGCATTGCGGCGCCCGCAGACGTGTTCCAGTGCGCGGGCGTGTTTGTCTGACCCCCTCTGTGACCTCACGTCACCCTGGCCCACTGGGGTGTCCAGGCTCACTTCAGTTTCTCGGTTATGATTCATATACAGTACAGCATCACTGCCAACAAACACATACTTATAGGCAGATAGACACACACTCTCTCTCCCACACACACGTACACACACGTACACACGTACACACACACACACACGCACACGCACACGCACACACACACACACACACACACACACACACACACACACACACACACACACACACACACACACACACACACACACACACACACACACACACACACACACACACACAACCAAGCACGGCTATGGTACAATGTCCTTATCTCACTGCCAGTGGGGCTAATTAGCATGTGTCCGCCCCGCCATGATTCAGGTTGATTAGAATGGCCTGCCTTGTCAGGGTGACATGAAACACACCCTCATCTAGCCGGATGGCTCCAGAAATAAATCACCATTCTCACCGAGGGTCTGGTAAACAAAGCATGTTTGCTAATAATCATCCACTTCACACCATTCCGGGACCGCCGACGACACAGACGAACCCGCCGGACTATGAGGACACGCGGGGGGAGAACAAGGCCAGGGCGTATATATCACCTCAGAACCTTGACACTCTAATTTGGGGCGTTAATTCCCAGATTAGAGTGTTTTGCATGGCCTGAATCATGGACATCATTTCCACTCCATCTGAAAACGGCACATTGCGCCTCCCTGAACCATCGGCGAGATCAATAATATTGTATAAAAATACACAATATACAATATACAAACTAAAGTACAAAAGGCAAACATTAGGTATGGATGTAATGCAAATCTTTTTGTAATACATAGATAAAATATGGTGTAGTGTTAAAAGTGTTTAAAGTGTCTGAAGTGAATGTTAAAGGTGAGTGTTTATTTAAAGTGAGTGTGTGCATGTGGATGTGTGTGCAATGAATGTAGATGGATTGGGCTAGTGTTGCATAGAGTCATTGATCATCCTGATGGCCTGGGGATAGAAGCAACCTGTCTGGCCTTTGACAGGGCGTTTTTGGTGAATGATGAAACGCATTGGTTCAGTTCATACCTTTATCCCCTGATAAAAGTTTACTTTTGTCGGAAAATCCTTAGTAATGGGCATCGTTGTGTGGGCATATATCTCTGAGGATTATCTCACAAAGCTGTCCATGGCCACAGCCAGCAATATCACTCTGGGTGACAGGGGGTAGTGATTTATTTATCACATGATACACATCACGCCTGGTGTTTTGTCCGCACCTAGCACCTGCCATTCTGCCACTGGCTTGGTTGGACAAGATGATTGACAGCAAACGGAGCATTGGACTCAATTGGCTCTAAGGCTACAGTGTTTTCTGGACGGGTGCTACATGCGAAACATTAGGAGAGGAAAAAAAGATGAAAGTCTGCACTGTGTTCTGTTTTTCTGCTCCCAAAATGTTCCTTTTCTAATTTAACAGTGGCAATAACATTATTATTCATGGTTCTTGACATTATTTGGAGAATCTGTTTCTCTCTTCTTTTACAATTTGCACCCGCCCACGTGGGTAGAAAAGCGAGACCTTCTAGTTGTAGATTCGATCCTATAGTTTGCCATCAATTTGTGTGCTCTGTTCTGCGAAAGGCAAACGGAAATCCATGTGATTGAGCAGGGCTGCTGTTGTTGGCCTCCTGGTCTCAGGGGCGAACCTTACAGCAACGTTCCTCCGTTCAATAACAGTTAAGAACAGCACTTTTCCCGTATCTCAGAAACGGATCCAAACCGACCAAAACCAAATCCGTTCTCCCGCCAGACCTCGCATCTCCCCTAACTCTTGTCTGAATAGATTCTCCCTGATTGTCTCCGTGTCTCTCCCCCTCGGTCTCTTCTTTTTCTTTCATCTCTCTTCTTTTTTTACTTGCCCCTGTTCTATTTCAATGGAACAGGCAAAAGGAGGAGGGAAGATAATCAGCGTCTCTGCGGAGTGCTTCAGGTGTCTGGCGGCGCGGAATTACATGCTTTCTCTATCCAGGCATCCTTTTGAGCAACGCAGTCTTGTCATAAAATGTGAAAAACAACCTACAGGAAAAAAGGTACATAATGTACTTCATGTTATAGCCATAAGTAATATATTATTTACATATCGACAAAAGTCCAAAACACTATGACTGGGAGTCGAACCGACAATGGTCCTCATTCTCAAACATGTTCATAAGTACCTTTGTAAATATCTTGGTAAAAATGTCATACAAACAAATTTACAAAAATCCTCAGTCTCCATAAGTGGCCAAAATCTTCGCAGCTGGGTTCCCATGAATGAAATACATCACTCATTCTTAAACTGCAAAGTTTCTTGTTCTCGTACACAAACATTTGCATACAGACACGCCTTATAAGGCGATGGAGGCATGTGCAAAACAGCAGAGCATCTGCACCATACTGACCCATTCAACAGGTAGTGCGGAAGCGATTTGTGACTGATCTCAAAATGAGATTAGATTCAAATGTATTGTCATTATACAGCACAAGTACAATACACCATCCAACCAGAGTGCAAATGTCAGTATTGACAGTACTAAATGAGATGGCATGCTAATATGTCATGTTCTACAGTAGGACTTACTACTATAATACCTAATAAAACAAGTCATTAGAATAATAGAAGTCTACTTTGCTAGAACGATTAATTTCACACGTATACAGTATGCGTGTGTGTATGTATGTGTGTGTGTGCTCGTGCGCTGAGGCTGCCTCACTAAGCCGCTTCTCCACGCATTTATTTAGTTCTAGCAATAGGAATACATCAAACCAACAACAAATAATTAGTGCTGTCAGGCGATTAAAAAAATGTATCTAATTAATTACAGGATTTGTAATTAATTAATCTAATTAATCACATTTTAATCGCATAACCATTTTAGGCCTGATATTCTATATTCTATAATTATATTTCAAATGGCATGTGTCCGGATGGCAGAATTCAGTACTGTATCTACAAAACCTTCTGTTTAATCATCTTCCATGTATTCATTTGCTTAGATTTTTCAGGTCTGGTCAATTTTAGCATGGTGTTATTCACAGTCAAAGAAAGAAAACATTTAATTGATATTCTCATTTGGTTCATTACAATTTACTCAAGCCTAGTAACAGACACAGTATTTCTGACACTGGGAATACATTCCCTGAGATCCATAGATGTCCCTAGAATCAGATACCAAGAACATGCAAATGGACCATATTAAAAATGTCTGTAAATGTGTATTCTACGTTCTTATGGAATGAATGAGATTTTTTTTTTTTAAATAAAAATAAAAATTATCTTAATTTAATTTTGAGTACATTTTCATAATGCGATAATTTGCTGTGTAATTAATTTATCTAATTAACGCGATAAACTGACAGCCCTACAAATAATATCATAGAGAAGAAGATAGTATATGGCATACAGTATATTCCACTAACAGTAGCTATATCCGCGGCGATCGGTTTAGTTTAGTTTGCAGTGTGTGTGTGTAATTCTCACTATGCCTCATTGAATCAGGACTATAAATGCAAAACGTAATTGTTAATGAAATATTGTTGTATTTATTATCATTATAATTATTTAATTCCACGGATGTCTGTAGTATTGGCAATCCCCAATGACGTATCCCAGAGACAGCTATTGAAAACACGGGCGGACACCTACAACGAATTTACAATTCAAAGCCGTTCAAAAATGCCGAATAAGTACGCAAATCGAGTTACGAAGGAATTCAGAGAGGAGGAGAGTCAGAGAGGCAGGAGTCGATACACGGGTATGGGAGGATAGTCAGCCAGACAGGGGTCAAAACGGGTACAGGGTAGTCAGCCAGGCAGGGATCAAACGTTCCAGGAAAAGGCAAGGAGAGTTGTCAGGCAGGCAGGGGTCAGAGCACCTCTTATCGAGAGCCAGATGTTATGTACCATGACCTTGTTTGCTCCTGTGTCACTGGGCATGCAGGTGAGGGCTGCTAATTAGCTAATTGCTGCTGATTGGTTACCTGCTGGCAGCTTTAAAACCAGCCATTGAGTCACACATGCAGGGTCTGTGGTTAGAGGAGTGTGGGTTAACAGAGAGTTATCACGGTCTTCTATTCTTGGTTCTTTAGTTTGTATCAGTATTTCATTGTTAAAGTAGGCTTTTTGGGTTAAACACAGGTTTTGGTGTCGGTTTTGCACATAGGTTGCATGCCTTTGAGCCAGGGTCGTAACAGTTGGGCGCTCGTCCGGGATATTTACCCCTAGAAATTGTTTGGTGTTTTTTGTTTGTTGTGTTTTGCATGGTGTGTCATGGTGCTATGGTGTGGGTGGTGTTCGTTACATATTGTGTAACGTGGGGTCTGGAGCCGTTCATCAAACAGGTGAGTATGCCCTTATTTGTTTGTAATTTGATGTGACTACTTAATGCTGTTAAAATATATAGTTTAGTGCACACCACATGTAGATAGGTACATTATTTTCTGGTTGTTGGTTAGCTTCCTGTGCACCACATACTCCTGGGGCAGTCAGAGAAGTGATTAGTACCATCTACTTGTCTTGTACCATACCATGTACTTGACGGGTGGATGGTCAAATATGATCTCTGGCTGGTAGCAGGTGTGGTTGAAGACGGTTAGGTCTACAGGGCATTAGTTTAAGGGTAGGTAGGATAGGGTGCCAGAAAACACAGGTAGTGTGGTAGGGCCTGATTTAGTGTTTTTTTAGGGTAGACATGTGGTGGGCCGTTTTGACTGCAGTTTAGATGTAGAAGCGTAAGTAGTCATATCAGGTTAGAAGGGGCACCTGTTTGAATTTGTTTGTTGTATTTATTTTGTTTGTTTTGAGTGTTTGGATAGCCTACCTGTTAGCACCTGACCTCCTGCGCGTATGGCACATCTATTTATTTCAGGGTGGTTGTTTTTTTTATTTATTTTTGCAAATTAGAAAGGTGCGCTCAGTAGAGCACACATTTCCACCGCGTCCCTTTATGGTTATTAGTATTGGCATTAGCATTTTTTTTTTTTTTTTTTTTTTACTTTGGCCATTCCCCTGGCTCTTTTTTGCGTTTATCGCATTTACTCTGGTCAATAATGACCGACAGAAACAGGCTGAAGGGGTAGAGATGGGGGGGAAGACACTCTGGGAAAGGCACGGCTGCAGTCCGGGATTCGAACTCGCTAAACCCCAGATCCGTGACGAGCACGGTTGTCCCCGGCGCCGAAATAGCGCTCGAGGTACGTGGTGAGCTACTGGAGCTCCCCTGCATTAGCATTCTTTATGGTTCTTCAGTGGTTCTTCAGTGGTTCTGTAGTGTGTCTTCAGTGGTTCTTCAGTGGCTCTTTAGTGGGTCTTCAGTGGTTCTTCGTGGTTCTTCGGTGGTTTTTCAGTGGTTCTGTAGTGTTTCTTTAGTGACTCTTTGGTGGTTCTTTAGGTAGATTGTGTGTATGCTAGGGTGCTTTTGGCAGTTTTTTGGTGACTCTAAAGTGAACGGGTTGTGGCGCTGGTGAAAAAAAGATGGCTTCCATTAGGGATTTTGTTGATCGCCCTTCGCATGACATGTTGGAGAGGTTTTCCAAAGAACAGCTTCTGGAGCTTGCTGTGCACTACAAGGTAGAGCTTACTCCCAGTGAGAAACGTTTGAAACCGACTGCCTTGAGTGCTTTGAGGGTTTTGCTCGTTAGGGAGCAGGTGCTTGTGGCGAGGGTGGAGGAGCCTACTTTGTCTGACGCGTCTCCGCTGCTATCTGGTGCGGAGGGTGAGTGAAGGCTTAGGGAGTTGGAGTTTAAGGAAAGACAGCTGCTACAAGAGCGTGAGGAGAGGAGAGAGGAGCGTGAGCATGAGCGTGAGCGTGAGCTTAAGGAGCGTGAGCTTAAGGAGAGGAGAGAGGAGCGTGAGCTTAAAGAGCGTGAGCAGGAGTGTGAGCTTAAGGAGAAACACATGTTGCTGGAGCACGAGCGTGCGCAGAAGGAGCTTGAATTTAAGCATGCTGCCTTACAGGCGGGGGCTCTGCAGTTGCGTTCCGGTTTTGATGTAGGCAGGAATATTAGGATGGTGCCTCCTTTTTTTGAGAAAGAGGTGGAAAGATATTTTCCCCTTTTTGAACGGGTGGCAACCACATTGAAGTGGCCTGATACAGCCTGGACACTGCTGCTGCAATGTGTTCTTGTTTGTAGGGCGCAAGAAGCCTATACTGCTCTGTCCCTTGAACAAAGCGCTGACTATGAGCTTGTTAAAGCTTCCATATTGAGGGCTTATGAGTTGGTCCCCGAGGCCTATCGTCAGCGTTTTAGAGCCTATCGCAGGTCGGAAGGACAGTCTTATGTTGAATTTGGAAGAGAGAAGGAGAACCTGTTTGACAGGTGGTGCACTTCTCAGAAAGCAGAGTCAAGAGAGCAGCTTAGACAGTTGATTCTCCTAGAGGAATTTAAAAGATGTGTTCCTGATACCGTTTCCACTCATCTAAACGAGCGTAGGGTATCGAAGATAGGCGACGCCGCTGTCTTCGCTGATGAGTTTGTGTTGACACACAAGTCTGTTTTTTTGGAGGACTACCGTGTTGAGTCCAGGGATAGGCGTCCTGTTCAGGGGGGCCGTTTCCCAAAACCTGTGTCTGCTGGTCAGTTAACTTCACCTCCTAGGCGGGGTGGTTCTGCTGGTGCATTCCCAGAAGGGATTATCTGTTTCTACTGTAAAGAACCTGGTCATATCGTTGCTGGGTGCCCGGTGCTTGAGCAGAAAAATTTCAGAACGGTGGCTCTGGTAGAAACCATATGCAGAACACCTATGCCAATGTTAGATGGTGATGGGGGAAGTATCAAACGTGTGGACAAAGAGCTCGAGGGTTCCTCAAGATTTATGATGGATGGATTTGTTTCCCTGACTAATGCACTAGAGTCCAAACAGGCTATAACAATTTGGAGAGATTCCGGTGCTTTTCAGTCCCTCATTCTGGAGGGGGTTTTGCCGTTTTCAGGAAACTCTTCTTTGCGTTCCGGTGTCGTTGTTCGGGGCTTTGGGGGTGGATTTGTGGATGCACCTTTGCATGAGGTCACGCTCAATTCTCCCTTAGTATCAGGCAATGTTGTTGTGGGGGTATGTTCTCACATTCCCATAAGGGGGGTGTCCTTCATTCTAGGGAATGATTTGGCTGGTGACAAAGTGTTGGCTACTCCAGTTGTAACTCCCATTCCTGTGGTTTCTGAGGTCCCTAATGAGCTGGCACAGAAACATCCAGGAGTGTTCCCTGTGTGTGCTGTGACACGGGAAATGTCAAAGGACAAAAGTGATGTTGTTGATACTTCGACTTGGGACATTACACTTAGTGACACATTCTTTGTTGAATTGAAATGTGTACCTGTTTGGAAAGCACACTGTGGATGTACCTCTGCATAATGATTCTCTTGATTGTGCCTTTGTGTTAGGCCCGGTGGTGAAACCAGGGTTGACATGCGTGACGGAGAGGCATGTGGTAGGAGATGATCTGGCAGTGCAGTGTCTCAAGGTCTTCCCAGCCTGTACGGTGGCTGAGGCCACAAACGAATTGGAGGATGAGTGTGGGAAGGATGCTATGAGAGGTGCTGTTGATTCATGTGACACCGTTCTAGTTGAAGAGGCTACTAGGCCTGACTTAGGCTGCCAGCCTTCCCACAGTAGCTCTATTGTCCCTAATGTTTCACTTGTGGGCAGGGATGGTCCCAGTATGTCAGTTGATGATTCTGACATTGATCCACGTGTCCACACTGATTCTCTGCCATGCACTAGGTGTGATGGTCAACCTAATTACCTGTGTCCTGTGGAGCAGGAGCCGCCTTCACGACCTGGTCTGTTGAGTGGCAGCCATTTTGATCAGGACAATGTTATTCTGGGTGACGCCATTTTAGATGGTGTTCCAGACGCTTTTGTGACTGATGTATTGCCATGTTCCAGGGACGGTGGGGCTGTACCTGAGGCGGTACATCCTACTCTGGATGTTCACGGTTTGCAGTATCCTGAACTACCAGTGCCAGGTGGGATGGAGATGGGCGCGGTGGTATCAGAGATCTATGGTTTTTGTTTTTCTGTGTTCTGTCCTGTTGAGCGCAGTGAGATTAGTTCTCAGATTGATTTTGGTTTGCAGTCTATTTTTGACAGGTCGGTATCGGTGGAGGGGCCTGTTGAAAGGGGGCTCATATATGATGAGGTCTTGGTTGGTCGACGGGGTCCTAAGTCTTACGCCTCAGGGGAGGAGGCGCCTGCCCCACTGCAGCCATGTACCGCAGTGGCGGAACCTTTTGTGAGGTCTAGCTTGCCCGAGTGTCGGGACAGGGTTGTTTTTTGTTTTACACAGCATTGGCAAATGTTCCACAGTGGGGTGCATACAACATGGTTGGTGGTCGTGTTCGACAGGGGCCGGCCCGTTATCGCTGTTGTGGTAGTGGCCCTGACAACTAATGGGTCACAGTTTTTTTTTTTTTTTTTTGGGTTTGATGTGTGTGGTTGCCTCTTGGGCAACCAGTTTGGTGGGGGATGTGTTATGTACCATGACCTTGTTTGCTCCTGTGTCACTGGGCATGCAGGTGAGGGCTGCTAATTAGCTAATTGCTGCTGATTGGTTACCTGCTGGCAGCTTTAAAACCAGCCCTTGAGTCACACATGCAGGGTCTGTGGTTAGAGGAGTGTGGGTTAACAGAGAGTTATCACGGTCTTCTATTCTTGGTTCTTTAGTTTGTATCAGTATTTCATTGTTAAAGTAGGCTTTTTGGGTTAAACACGGGTTTTGGTGTCGGTTTTGCACATATGTTGCGTGCCTTTGAGCCAGGGTCGTAACACCAGAGAACAGGGTGAAGAGCCAGGGAGGACAACAAGGACAGTTAGACACGGTCGAAGAACAATGTACTAGAGAACAATACGAGAGAGCAGAATAACACGACTAACTGGGAAATACGAAATTACGATCTGGCAGCCTCATGACATCTGGGGCGGGGTTATATCACTGACGTAATTGGCCCACAGACGTCAATCAGCTGCTCCACTCTACACCTGACTTAACGAGAGAGCAGGAGAGAGAGAGAGAGAGAGAGAGAGAGAGAGAGAGAGAGAGACAGAGAGAGAGAGAGAGAGAGAGAGAGAGAGAGAGAGAGAGAGAGAGAGAGAGAGAGAGAGAGAGAGAGAGAGAGAGAGAGAGAGAGAGAGAGAGAGAGAGAGAGAGAGAGAGAGAGAGAGAGGGAGTAACCAGGTAGGAACTGTGACAATACTATGATTATGGTTACAGTTAAGATTAGTTTTAATGTTTGTTTAATGGTTATGGTTAAGATATTAAGTTGGGGTTAAGGTTAGGGTTAGGGTTCGACGATTATGGTTAGTTTGGTAACAGTTATGGTAACAGTGTGGTTAAGGTTAGGGTTAGGGTTTGGCAGAGGTTTTCTGAAAACCTAAAAAGTTTAAATATTTGTAATATGTATTATATGTACTTATTTTGTAAATACGTCAATATATTACTTATGGCTATAACATAACGTACAATATGTACCTTTTTCCTGTGGTCGATTAGTACTTTATTTACATATTCTAAGCGAGGTTGAGCTGTTTTGAGATACCTTTCTGTCAAATGTCCTCTACACCTGACTTAACGAGACACTAGATTGAAACATTTACATTTGGTACCTGGTGGTAGACTGCACTCTGTTCAATCATTCTGTACTATTTTAAGAGGTATCATATACAATGGGGTGGGTGGCTGTGTGTGTGTGTGTGTGTGTGTGTGTGTGTGTGTGTGTGTGTGTGTGTGTGTGTGTGTGTGTGTGTGTGTGTGTGTGTGTGTGTGTGTGTGTGTGTGTGTGTGTGTGTGTGTGTGTGTGTGTGTGTGTGTGTGTGTGTGTGTGTGTGTGTGTGTGTGTGTGTGTGTGTGTGTTGTGAGGTCATTCGGACTGTGAAAATCTGTGTGCTCATCTGGTCCAAGTCCATGACTGACTGTACGAATTACTGAATAACTGACTGACTGACTGACTGACTGACTGACTGACTGACTGACTGACTGACTGACTGACTGACTGACTGACTGACTGACTGACTGACTGACTGACTGACTGACTGACTGACTGACTGACTGACTGACTGACTGACTGACTGACTGACTGACTGACTGACTGACTGACTGACTGACTGACTGACTGAATGGCTGACTCACTGAGTAACTTGGCTGGCTGGCTGACTGGCTGGCTGACTTACTGATTAACTGGCTGACTGACTGACTGACTGACGTTACACCATGCCGGATGCTTCTATCAGACTCATACACCATGTTGGATGCTTCTATCAGACTCATACACCATGCTGGATGATTCTATCAGACTCATACACCATGATGGATGCTTCTATCAGACTCATACACCATGATGGATGCTTGTATCAGACTCATACACCATGTTGGATGCTTCTATCAGACTCATACACCATGATGGATGCTTCTATCAGACTCATACACCATGCTCGATGCTGAATGCTTACACAGGCTCATGGACAAAGACACACAAGACCTATTTTATAACAATGTTCAACTCATATGCAAACATGCATGCACGCACGCACGCACGCACGCACACACACACACACATACACATGAACACGTCCTTTTGGCCGCTGAACTCGTGCTTCGTGGACAGCAGGTTTAACATTCCTTCTTGAAAGCTGATCAGCAAAGTGGGGTCATGGCTCTGATATGCTACACTTGCTCGCTTTTCAGCGGTGTGCTACCTTTCCTTTGATAGTACTGTAGGAGATTCTTTAAATGGACTCATTATCTTTGCCTCCATCAAGCCAACACTGGTACAGTAGTATCAAATCAAATCAAATTAAATGCATTTGTATAGCCCGAAATCACAACAAAAATGCCCCCATGGGCTTCACAGATCAAGAAGAAAAAACACCATCAAATCCATATTTTGCAACACCCCCAGACTTTCCCCAATGAAGATAAGGAACGACTTAGCAATGGGGGGGGATCGACAGTAGTACCATCACAGGAGGCTCCGGCACATGCATCTATCATGCATCTATCCTCAGTCAGTGCTACAACATCTGTATACCGTAGCCTGCATGATACGTGGTCAACATTGAAACCCAATGTGTTTCCTGACGGGCCGGCGGAGGGAAAGTGGTGGTTCTGTTACGGTCTAGGCTTACAGTGGATTGAAACTCCTGCTAAATACAGAGCTCCTTCTGTGTCCTCAACGGCGTAACCGGATCTGGGAGAGACTGGCGGGCCATTATCACCACCGGGCCGGCTGCGAGACAACACCACCAGCTAGGCCGCGTCTCCCACAGCGGGGGGGGGGGGGGACGAGGGCGAGATGCGTTTCTAAGACCAGCTCGCAAGCGATGGGCAGAAAAACAGCCCACCCATGACTGACTGAGGTGACTGTCATTTTCTATAACATAAATGTTTTCCATGTAAGGCTATTAGTACAATTCTATCAACGTTTCTGCAGGTTTATTTATTTAGCAATTACAAGGCGACCGAGTGGACGTGGAGTGTTTTTTGATACACATGCCAAACAGACTGTGCCTACCACGGGATTATTTATATAGACAGGGAGAGTGGGAGATATTCCAGCTCCAACTCAAGCACCAGACCAGGGATCAGTCCCAGTTATGGTTCCAGATCGAATTCCTCTTCCAAAACAGTCCTTTTATGGAGGCTTGCACTGATCTGAAAACAAATTACCATAATTTGTATTATTTTATCGTTCATTTTGATGGCAGTAATTCGGACTCCTTTTTTTCTATTATAACCACGTCTCTTTTGCTGTGGGGTGTGTATGTCTGTGTGTGTGTGTGTCTTGGGGGTTCTTCAGTGGTGTGTCACCCAGGGGCGTCACTAGACTTTAGGCACTACTGGGGCACAGGCCCCCACCACTGGGGCTCCATATCAGCAGGGCTGTGCTGGTGACGCAACAGCCGGGCTGATGTAATGGACGTTATTGTGAGTGGTGGGGTATATTATAATAGTATTGTTATTGTGAGTGGTAGGGTATATTATAGTAGTATTGTTATTGTGAGTGGTGGGGTATATTATAGTAGTATTGTTATTGTGAGTGGTGGGGCATATTATAGTAGTATTGTTATTGTGAGTGGTGGGGTATATTATAGTAGTATTGTTATTGTGAGTGGTGGGGTATATTATACTGTAGTAGCATTGCTATTGTGAGTGGTGGGGTATATTATAATTGTGAGGTTTTGTCCGCTGCTCACCAACTTTCTCTGTTTTCTTTAAGCCTACTGTTAGAAATTCCCTTCTCACTCACTCTCTCTAGCCCCCACCCTCTCGTTCTTTACTCTCGTTTACTCTCAGTGGCCACACCTGGACTATTATCAATTACCTCTCGCACCTGTGGTGGCAGGCTAATTAGTTCCCCTGTGGGCTTTAAATACCAGGGCTCTTCCCCTCGTTTCGGCGTGGGGTCGTGTTGTATACTTGCCGAGTCATATTCTCTAAACATCTAGACTCTTTCGGGAGATCCTCTGTCTGCCTATGCTGTTCCATTCTCCGGCGTCGAGATGTTTGCTCCAGCCTTCGCCAGCTGTCGCCGTTGCCTGTGGGGAAGACTGGTCTGCGCTCCCTGTACTTCCACGGGAGGCACCCCAGCGTTCCACTGCAGACCCCCGCGCAGCTGTTCGTCCTGACGGACATCCAGACCAGCGCAGACGCTCTCCAGTCCTCAGCGCGCAACGCGCATCTTCCAAGGACGCTCGAGCTTGGCACGCTCTCCAGACCAGCGCGCAACGCGCATCTTCCAGACCCTCGAGCTTGGCACGCTCTCCAGTCCTCAGCGCGCAACGCGCATCTTCCAAGGACGCTCGAGCTTGGCACGCTCTCCAGACCAGCACGCAACGCGCATCTTCCAGACCTTCGAGCTTGGCACGCTCTCCCGACCAGCGCGCAGACGCGCATCTCCTAGACCTTCGAGCTTGGCACGCTCTCCTGACCAGCGCGCAGACGCGCATCTCCTAGACCTTCGAGCTTGGCACGCTCTCCCGACCAGCGCGCAGACGCGCATCTCCTAGACCTTCGAGCTTGGCACGCTCTCCCGACCAGCGCGCAGACGCGCATCTCCTAGACCTTCGAGCTTGGCACGCTCTCCCGACCAGCGCGCAGACGCGCATCTCCTAGACCTTCGAGCTTGGCACGCTCTCCCGACCAGCGCGCAGACGCGCATCTCCTAGACCTTCGAGCTTGGCACGCTCTCCAGACCAGCGCGCAGGAGCGCATCTTCCAGACCTTCGTGCTTGGCACACTCCTCCATGCAGACGCACCCCGATGCGTCTCTCGGTTCCGGTGCGCACTCAAGCAGTGGCGCACCACTCTGTTCCTCGGCTCGGACAGCCAGCTACCCGGTGGCGACACCCTCGCCGCCGCTGCTGTTCCAGCACCATTACGCATACGCCTGGGTGAGTTTTGATTGTTAAGTCACTCATCCAGCGTGTTGCCTCCTGGGTGAGTTTTGATTGTTAAGTCACTCACCCAGCGTTGTGCCTCCTGGGTGAGTTTGACTGTTAAGTCACTCACCCAGCGTAATGCCTCTGTTTTGTTCTCTCGTGGATATTATCACTCCCAAGTGGTGGCGCACCACTCTGTCCTCGGCTCGGACAGCCGGCTTCCCGGTGGCGACACCCTCGCCACCGCCGCCTGTTCCAGCACCACTCTGTCCTCGGCTCGGACAGTCGGCTACCCGGTGGCGACACCCTCGCCACCGCCGCCTGTTCCAGCACCACTCTGTCCTCGGCTCGGACAGCCGGCTACCCGGTGGCGACACCCTCGCCACCGCCGCCTGTTCCAGCACCACTCTGTTCTCGGCTCGGACAGCCAGCTACCCGGTGGCGACACCCTCACCGCCGCTGCTGTTCCTGCACCATTACGCATACGTCTGGGTGAGTTTTGACTGTCTAGATCATCTCCGTTTTCGTGTGTTTCTAACACTGAAGAATTACCACCTTTTTAATCTGACAGTCACTCACCCAGCGTTGTGCCTCTGTTTGTTTCACTTGGATATTATTTTGGACGTTACATCTCCCACTGTGTGTTTGTTCACACCAAAGATAGTATTCTCTTTGTATTTGTTTTGGTACTTTGCTCTTTGTGTATTTTTCACGAAGATAGTTTTACTTTGTTTAACTTTGGTATTTGGACTGGTCACCTCTCCTGCATCTGCTCTGTTTTTCCCCTTTGTACATTAACCCTCTCCTCTCTCCCTCTCGGCCGCCGTTACCCACCTCGGAGATCTGCCGAGAGAGTTCTGCAGAGCGGCCCAGGTGTTCCCACCAGTCCTCCCAGTTCCTCCCTGTCCCCAGCCCGCCTCCGCGGGCCTCTGTCCCCTCTGTCCCTAGTTCTCCCCTTTCTAGTTCCACCTAGTTCCTTGTCCCTAGTTCTCCTAGTCCCTAGTCCTCTGTCCCTTTTGTCCCTAGTTCTCTCTGTCCCTAGTTCTCCTTGTCCCTAGTTCTCCTAGTCTCTAGTTCCTCTGTCCCTAGGCGTTCCCTTATACCTTCCCTTAGTGTTCCCTTTTCCTGCCCGCCTCTTAAAGGCACTTTACCTTCCCCTCTTGTGTTATTCCAGTGTTTTGTGTTTTCTCCCTTAAAGGGACAGTGCCCTTTTTCCCTGTTCTCAATAAATATCCGTTTCTTGGCAAACCATCATACCTGTCTTGTGTTGTGCGATTGGGGTTGGTTACAAACCATAACAGTACGACCCCACCAAATCGACGACCCCAGCCAGCACAGACGGTGTATGTTGAGTTTGCCTTTTTTTTTCTTGTTCCCTCTAGCTTCCCTGTTAGCCCAGTTTAGCTTCCTTGTTAGCCCTGTTTAGCTCCCTTGTTAGCTTGTTGGCTCCCCTGTTTGCTTCCCGTTTAGCCCTGTTTGACCCCCCTGTAGCTAGCCATGCCCTGGCAGCTAACCCAGTCCCTCAGCAGAGCCCCAATCTGCTAGCTTAGCCCCGGCTGCTAGCACAGCCTCTATGTTTATGCAGCCCTTGCTGCTGGCATGGGCCCTGTAGCTAGCCATGCCCTGGCGGCTAACCCAGTTCCCTCTGCATGGTCCCAGTCTGCTAGCTTGGCCCCGGCTGTTAGCACAGCCTCTATGTTAATGCAGCCTTGCAGCTAGCATAGGCCCTGTAGCTAGCCAGGCCCAAGCAGCTAACCCGGTCCCTCTGCATGGCCTCCACTTTTTTGTGTAGCCTCTCCCACTGCTAGGACTGCCCTTTCAGCTAGCAAGGTCAGTTTATCCCACTGCTAGGACTGCCCTTTCAGCTAGCAAGGTCAGTTTATCCCACTGCTAGGACTGCCCTTCAGCTAGCAAGGTCAGTATTCCCACAGCTAGGACTGTCCTTCCAGCTAGCTTGTTCTCTCATGCTGGTCCAGCCCTGTCTGCCAGCCTAGCTCCGGCAGCTAGCGCAGCCTCTATGTTTATGTAGCAGTACAGCTGGCATAGGCCCTGTAGCTATCAGTGCCTTGGCAGCTACCCTTTCCCTCTGCTAGCCTAGCTCGGCAGCTAGCGCAGCCTCTATGTTGATGTAGCAGTACAGCTAGCATAGGCCCTGTAGCTATCAGTGCCCTGGCAGCTACCCTTTCCCTCTGCTAGCCTGGCTCCGGCAGCTTGCGCAGCCTCTATGTTGATGTAGCAGTACAGCTAGCATAGGCCCTGTAGCTATCAGTGCCCTGGCAGCTAACCTTCCCTCTGCTAGCCCTTTCCCGGTGCTACCATGGTTACCCCTTTGCTACCCTGCTTGCCCCTCAGTTCCTCTAGACCAGTTGCTCTAGACCAGTTCTCTAGACCCAGTTCCTCTAGACCAGTTCCTCTAGACCAGTTCTCTAGACCAGTTCTCTAGACCAGTTCTCTAGACCAGTTCTCTAGACCAGTTCCTCTAGACTAGTTCTCTAGACCCAGTTCCTCTAGACCAGTTCCCCCAGTTGCCCCTCTGCTACCCTAGTTGCCCCTCGGCGACCCTGTTTCTTTTGCTAGTCCCACTCTTGTGGTGGCTTCCCTTGCTGGCTTGGCCAGTACCTCTTGTTTTGCCCCCTGCCACTCTGTCTGTATTTGTTTTGGGTCGCCGGGTGGCTCCCGTTGAGGGGGGGGTACTGTGAGGTTTTGTCCGCTGCTCACCAACTTTCTCTGTTTTCTTTAAGCCTACTGTTAGAAATTCCCTTCTCACTCACTCTCTCTAGCCCCCACCCTCTCGTTCTTTACTCTCGTTTACTCTCAGTGGCCACACCTGGACTATTATCAATTACCTCTCGCACCTGTGGTGGCAGGCTAATTAGTTCCCCTGTGGGCTTTAAATACCAGGGCTCTTCCCCTCGTTTCGGCGTGGGGTCGTGTTGTATACTTGCCGAGTCATATTCTCTAAACATCTAGACTCTTTCGGGAGATCCTCTGTCTGCCTATGCTGTTCCATTCTCCGGCGTCGAGATGTTTGCTCCAGCCTTCGCCAGCTGTCGCCGTTGCCTGTGGGGAAGACTGGTCTGCGCTCCCTGTACTTCCACGGGAGGCACCCCAGCGTTCCACTGTAGACCCCCGCGCAGCTGTTCGTCCTGACGGACATCCAGCAGACGCTCTCCAGTCCTCAGCGCGCAACGCGCATCTTCCAAGGACGCTCGAGCTTGGCACGCTCTCCAGACCAGCGCGCAACGCGCATCTTCCAGACCCTCGAGCTTGGCACGCTCTCCAGTCCTCAGCGCGCAACGCGCATCTTCCAAGGACGCTCGAGCTTGGCACGCTCTCCAGACCAGCGCGCAACGCGCATCTTCCAGACCTTCGAGCTTGGCACGCTCTCCCGACCAGCGCGCAGACGCGCATCTCCTAGACCTTCGAGCTTGGCACGCTCTCCTGACCAGCGCGCAGACGCGCATCTCCTAGACCTTCGAGCTTGGCACGCTCTCCCGACCAGCGCGCAGACGCGCATCTCCTAGACCTTCGAGCTTGGCACGCTCTCCCGACCAGCGCGCAGACGCGCATCTCCTAGACCTTCGAGCTTGGCACGCTCTCCCGACCAGCGCGCAGACGCGCATCTCCTAGACCTTCGAGCTTGGCACGCTCTCCCGACCAGCGCGCAGACGCGCATCTCCTAGACCTTCGAGCTTGGCACGCTCTCCAGACCAGCGCGCAGGAGCGCATCTTCCAGACCTTCGTGCTTGGCACACTCCTCCATGCAGACGCACCCCGATGCGTCTCTCGGTTCCGGTGCGCACTCAAGCAGTGGCGCACCACTCTGTTCCTCGGCTCGGACAGCCAGCTACCCGGTGGCGACACCCTCACCGCCGCTGCTGTTCCAGCACCATTACGCATACGCCTGGGTGAGTTTTGATTGTTAAGTCACTCATCCAGCGTGTTGCCTCCTGGGTGAGTTTTGATTGTTAAGTCACTCACCCAGCGTTGTGCCTCCTGGGTGAGTTTGACTGTTAAGTCACTCACCCAGCGTAATGCCTCTGTTTTGTTCTCTCGTGGATATTATCACTCCCAAGTGGTGGCGCACCACTCTGTCCTCGGCTCGGACAGCCGGCTTCCCGGTGGCGACACCCTCGCCACCGCCGCCTGTTCCAGCACCACTCTGTCCTCGGCTCGGACAGTCGGCTACCCGGTGGCGACACCCTCGCCACCGCCGCCTGTTCCAGCACCACTCTGTCCTCGGCTCGGACAGCCGGCTACCCGGTGGCGACACCCTCGCCACCGCCGCCTGTTCCAGCACCACTCTGTTCTCGGCTCGGACAGCCAGCTACCCGGTGGCGACACCCTCGCCGCCGCTGCTGTTCCTGCACCATTACGCATACGTCTGGGTGAGTTTTGACTGTCTAGATCATCTCCGTTTTCGTGTGTTTCTAACACTGAAGAATTACCACCTTTTTAATCTGACAGTCACTCACCCAGCGTTGTGCCTCTGTTTGTTTCACTTGGATATTATTTTGGACGTTACATCTCCCACTGTGTGTTTGTTCACACCAAAGATAGTATTCTCTTTGTATTTGTTTTGGTACTTTGCTCTTTGTGTATTTTTCACGAAGATAGTTTTACTTTGTTTAACTTTGGTATTTGGACTGGTCACCTCTCCTGCATCTGCTCTGTTTTTCCCCTTTGTACATTAACCCTCTCCTCTCTCCCTCTCGGCCGCCGTTACCCACCTCGGAGATCTGCCGAGAGAGTTCTGCAGAGCGGCCCAGGTGTTCCCACCAGTCCTCCCAGTTCCTCCCTGTCCCCAGCCCGCCTCCGCGGGCCTCTGTCCCCTCTGTCCCTAGTTCTCCCCTTTCTAGTTCCACCTAGTTCCTTGTCCCTAGTTCTCCTAGTCCCTAGTCCTCTGTCCCTTTTGTCCCTAGTTCTCTCTGTCCCTAGTTCTCCTTGTCCCTAGTTCTCCTAGTCTCTAGTTCCTCTGTCCCTAGGCGTTCCCTTATACCTTCCCTTAGTGTTCCCTTTTCCTGCCCGCCTCTTAAAGGCACTTTACCTTCCCCTCTTGTGTTATTCCAGTGTTTTGTGTTTTCTCCCTTAAAGGGACAGTGCCCTTTTTCCCTGTTCTCAATAAATATCAGTTTCTTGGCAAACCATCATACCTGTCTTGTGTTGTGCGATTGGGGTTGGTTACAAACCATAACAATAATAGTATTGTTATTGTGAGTGGTGGGGTATATTATAGTAGCATTGCTATTGTGAGTGGTGGGGTATATTATAATAGTATTGTTATTGTGAGTGGTGGGGTATATTATAATAGTATTGTTATTGTGAGTGGTGGGGTATATTATAGTAGCATTGCTATTGTGAGTGGTGGGGTATATTATAATAGTATTGTTATTGTGAGTGGTGGGGTATATTATAGTAGTATTGTTATTGTGAGTGGTGGGGTATATTATAGTATTATTGCTATTGTGAGTTGTGGACCAGTTTCATTCATATGGTGTTAGCAATCTTATTATCTTATTTCTTGGGGGTGGGAGTATTAGGCTGTAGCGTCTGTTTTTAAGTGTTGCAAAGCAGTCAGTTGTTAAGGGCATCTTTTCAATATACATGACTGTTAAGTGTTAGCCAGGTGTGGAGTCGTCGTAGCGTACAGTATCGGCAAATCCGTATCGAATTTTTTTTAGACCTGCATTTTTTTTGTATATTAAAACCAAACTTTAACAGTTTTTTTTACTTAATCATTTTACTGGGGCACAGCAAAGCTCTGCTGGGGCACGTGCCCAAGTAAATGGGGTCTAGTGACGCCACTGGTGTGGCCGCTGTTCCTGGGTGAATGTAGATGAAGCATACAGGTAATTCATTCATTCATTAGGTGACTGCCAACATATTTTTCACTGTTCGATTAGCTTTATCACAAGACATAATACTGTCTATCAGTACTGTCTATCTGTATGTCTATCTGTATGTCGTGTATGTAAAATATTTACATAATATGTAAAAAAAAAAAAAATGAAGATCCCTCAACATGACCCTGAAGTCCATACCTGGTCACATATATGTTATGATGAATTGAAAATGGGGGACCCTGATGTAAACAAGACGAAAGTATTTCTCTGGTCTGCATCCCCTTAACAATTGTGTGTATTGAGCTGTACTGTACTGTACCCATTCTACAATCTGTTAATAAAGTTTTCAATCAATCAATCACATCAATGTTGTTTGGCTGATTTACTATGGATATATCTAGCAGTGAATCAATCCCCCACAGTATAGTTAGTGAGCATTGAACGGTCTTACTGTAGCAGTGGTTATGATAAGTGTCGGCCCATTCTGAATGGGATGGGTACCGAATTCGGCACTTTTAAAGGTACTTACCGAAACACGTCGGTACTGCAGAGTATCGATTCACGTGAGAAAAAGTTTCTTTTTAACAATTTTTTTTTTTTTTTACACATTTTCTTTTTATGTCAACGCTCACACGCACAATATACGCTTACCTAGGATTTTACTTGATTCAACAACAAAGCAGTCGGGGCAATGGCAAGCCGAAAACGGTTGAAAGTGTAGTTATTTGAAGTTTGGATAAAAATGTTCACGACTGAGGTAGGTAAATTGCATTTTTAGAGACTAAAGTACCGAAAAAAGGTACCGTTGGGTACCGGTATCGATTCACAGGTACTAGTACCGGTACCGTATCGGTTCAAATGTGAAAGGTACCCATCCCTAATTCTGATGTGCAGGCACATGCACACATAGAGCCCAAGGATGAGCACCTGCCTTTTTGAGCCTCATAAAAAAAGTGCCATTTTTGAAAAAAAAATATTATTATATATTTCTTTCTTTTTCTTTTTTGCGTTACGCATATAGACTGCCCTTCATGGGCGGAGTTTATGGGGGTGCAGGGGGTGCATTGCACCCCCTGGTGGCCGGGGGTGAAATTGCCTTTTTTTTTTTTTTTTTTTTTTTTTTAATCAAGATTATTTTTATTTTAATAAAATTATAATAATTGTGAGAAACAAATCTGAATTCTATTATGTTTTGTTTTACAATACATTCATTTTATAGTAGTAATCATGTCACATTATAAGGCAAACCTTCTGTAGTGTGGCAGTGAAAGGGTTAACGGCAACGCGCGGCCAGCAGCAGCAGCAGCGCGATACAAAGCCACTTATTCTGAGATGATAATTAATGTATCTGGATAACCAATGCACGAATTTTGTCGAGGCAGGTAGCGTTATTTCGGGAAAATTGATATCTATAGCCTGGTATATTTTTCGTCCACGAAAAATGGAGGCTGTAATAATTATTATTGCTCGAGAGTCTCTATAATAATAATTAGAGCCTAAGTCAGTTAAAAATGATCCCCGTAGTGCGCGCGGGTAAAGTTCGCCAAGCAGTCGCACCCCCTGGCGTCAAGTTCAAACTCCGCCTATGCTGCCCTTCCAACTGAAAAATGTCAGGATATAATAAAAATATTAGGTAAAGAGAGAGAAATGCCCCATATTCCATTGCAGTTTGCACGGCCTCCTCAGCGTGCCTCTCCGCAGACCTATATATTTTATGCATACCGTGGGTGGTGATGATGATGATGATAGAAACCGCTGTGGCGCATACAGTTGAATGCTGGTATTACACTCATTGAGGGAGACGAAGAAGTCAAGTCCGATGGGATTTGGGAATCTCAAATACAAATCGGGATTGGAATAAAAAATGCATTTATATTAAACAATACAGAATATACAGCACTTCATGGGGTCTGTAGGGTAAGCACTTATTCCCTCCCCCCTGAACATTTATGGAGATGTATGGGCCTTTTAAGTCAGTGATAAAAGTGTCTTTCAAGGATAAGTGAGCTCCTGCACTGATTATTATAGTTCAATATTCAATATTTGATAACCAAAACCCCCCAAAAAGCATAAAAAGGGGGCCCCCCGCGGGCGGCTACGTGGCGTAGTGGGCAAGGCGCTCGCCACGAATGCAGAGACGCTGGGCTCGCCTGTTCGATCCCAGCGCTCCACATTGCTTCCAGTTTAGCTGGTTGTTCATACTAATACACATTGGCCGTATTAGGGGGTGTGAAACTGATGGGTGGGGATCGGGCGTTGTGGACAGCGACTCCTACAGGTCGGTTGGTGCGCCTGAGCAGTAGAATCAGGAAGTGTCGGGGGCAGCGTGAGCCTCCCACGCGTTACTCCTCGCCACTGAGAGATCGAGCTGCGCAGGTGAAAAGATGCGACTGCTGTTACCTCGAGTACCGGAGGGGACTTGTGCTATGTATGACTTAGTCCACATTGCAGCCGGCTTGTGGGAGGCAAGAAACAGCGTTCGTGACAGGGGAGGGTTGAATTGGATGATACGAAAATTGGGATGGGAGGAAAAATATAGAAAAAATGGGAGAAAAAGTGGATAAAAAAAAAAGGGGGGCCCCCCGCCTGAAAAGGGCCCTTTAAATCGGGCTTGGTTAACATCGGTTAAAACACACACAGGTATAGCCCTTTTCAGCCTTTGAGCACCTGCCCCTCTAAAGTCCTGTGCACGTCCCTGCTGATGTGTTTAACTGAAAGATAAGGTGACAGTGGGAGGATTGGCACTAATCAGCACAACGTTAAAACCTATCGATCCTGACTGGCTGGACAAGGTCATTGTCTGGGTCCCCTAGAAACAGCTCTGGCAGCGAGATGAAACACTCAACAGCTCAGATACCACTGGCATGGACTTTGATGATATAACCTTAATGTCTTCATACTGTGCATTGAAGTGTTTGCAGCCGTAATGAATTGAGCTGCGATGAGTCAAATGAGTCACAAGGTAATATATCGATCAGAGCAAACAAACAAGGTAGCTGTTAATATTTATAGAGCCTCTTACATATACCAGCATAGATCCCACTGCAGAGAGAGAGAGAGAGAGAGAGAGAGAGAGAGAGAGAGAGAGAGAGAGAGAGAGAGAGAGCGAGTCAGTACTGCCTAGGGTACGTGACAAGGATCAGAAGTGCTTCACCCATAAAATACAGACACATGCTGATGGCACATCTCGCCTGCGCTGATGGATAGATTACAGTGTAGCATGGCAACGCCATGACAGATGGTACTTCAGGGGCTCAGTGTTTGCATTATGTTAAGATCCTTAAGACCGGCAATTGTACAAACAAGCGCTGATTGACAATTTTGAGAGATGAGTCGCTGTGCGTAATGAGAGGCATTGGAGGGACAATCATCTAATGAGCCACTCTCCAAAGGCCTTGGTCAGACAGTGAGAGAGAAGCATTGGGAGTGAGTGACAGAGAGAGAGAGAGAGAGAGAGAGAGAGAGAGAGAGAGAGAGAGAGAGAGAGAGAGAGAGAGAGAGAGAGAGAGAGAGAGAGAGAGAGAGAGAGAGAGAGAGAGAGAGAGAGAGAGAGCGAGAGAGAGAGAGGCGGGGAGAGAGAGAGGCGGGGAGAGAGAGAGAGAGAGGGGGGGGGGGGAGAGAGAGGCGGGGAGAGAGAGAGAGGGCTGGGAACAAATACTGGAGCGGCCACAGGATTGCAGTGTGATGTGCTAATTGGAAAATGCTCAATGTCTGCAAAAATTAAAACACTATATATATAATCATTGCACAACTCCACCACCGTTTCTTTGTCTTTGATTTGAATGACATATGATGACCCTAGTAGTCCAGTGCAGTGCTGCAGCTTTATCTGACTACATTAGTCAGCCCCTGGCAGCCTCAGCCAGAGGACAAATAAGAAGAAGTAGAACAGGAAGTAATGTTAGCCAGTATTGCTCCCGCGTGATTTCTTTCCGTAGCCTCTATTTGCTAAGACGCTCTCTGATTGGCTAGCCCGCGTACAGCGAAGAAGAAAATACCCTCTCTGATTGGTTAGCTCCGAAGGGTCTCTTCCGCCTTGTACATATATATTCTCTGCTTCGAAGTGGTTATGCTTTGGCCCTCTTTCAAAGTGGGTTATGCTTAGAGTTAGGGTTAGGGCTAACCCTAACCATAACTCTAAGCATAACCCACTTCGAAAGAGGGCCAAAGCATAACCACTTCGAAGCAGAGAATATATATGTACAAGGCGGACATTTCTATCCCAGAGCCCTTCGGAGATAAACCAATCAGAGAGGGTCTTCGCTGTACGCGGGCTAGCCAATCAGAGAGCATCTTCGCAAACAGAGGCTACGGGAAAAAATCACGCGTTGCTCCCACGGTCTGAAGGCGAGATTAAAGACACAAGCAGTACACCCAACAATGCAATCGATGGAGTTACTTGTACCATAGTTTAAGACTGGAACAAATTCTAAAGAAGCTTCGCTATTAGGTTATCGCTATGGAGATATTAATAGATGGTGGGCCGAATGCGTTTAAAGTAGGGCTGTCAAAATGAATGCTTTAACTTTGGAGATTAATTTAAATTATTTTAAGCATTAAAATAAATTAATCTAGATTAATCTATGGAGTGAAAAATCTTCAATTTTAGCGCCGCGGATATAAGAAAGAGGTCTAGCTGAGTCCAGTGGCGTTGTTTCAGTAAAAGGCAAGGTATGGCAAGGAGGGAGTGGGTAAAGGGGGGGTTTCCCCCCCTTGGTGGATTTTTTTTGTCAAATCAGTTGTGCACTTTTGGTGAGTTGTTTCTATACAATTCAGTTATATGACATTTAGGTATGACACAGGACTACACAATAATTTTTTGTATAGAAATGTGTCAACAGACTAAAGCAGGGAACCACAATATTTTGCATACGAATTATGCAGAATGTAATATCATAACTGTCTATTACTTTTCTTGCAATTGAGCCAATTTTCCTTAGGTACGGTTTTGAGGTGTGTGTTCAACAGAATGTAGTATCAAAAACACATTCACAAAAAGTATGGGTTACTGAATGCTGAACTGCACTGTTATAATCACTAAGCCATTGTAAGACCTTACCTGTGTCCCTGTATCACTTGTCTCTGCTGCCCTTTGATTAAAAAACGTCCATATGTCCATTTTCCTTTTTTTTGGGCATATTTCAGTTAGTCACAGTAAAAGTCACATAGTAAAAGTGAGATAATTGACAATATCAAAACATGCTAGGGCTGTACCCAATAGTTCGAAGCTTTGTTCATAATGTTGACATTCAAATTCTAAATCAACATAAAAAATGTTTATCATTTTTTTTATTTTTTTATTTTTTGCCAAGGTATGGCGAGTGCCATACCTTGCCATACCAGAACGACGCCCCTGGCTGAGTCAATGTTGATGGTTTTGTTGAACATTTGTATTTCACAGGAGAGAAACTGTATTCAAAGAAAGCTATTAAAATAGTCTTTGAATCTAAATATACTTTCTTTGTGTTGATTTTACATTAATTCCATGATTTTACTCAAGTACATATCTGTTACAAGCTTCGGTTTTAAGTAGAAAAATGCTATTTTTAATCGAGATTAATCGAGATTAATTACAGAAAATTGTGAGATGAATTATTAGTAAAAAAAAA
This sequence comes from Notolepis coatsorum, assembly GCF_963971535.1. Classification (NCBI taxonomy): domain Eukaryota; kingdom Metazoa; phylum Chordata; class Actinopteri; order Aulopiformes; family Paralepididae; genus Notolepis; species Notolepis coatsorum. The sequence continues at coordinate 114,807,985 of NC_140169.1, read as the reverse complement.
ATAGATAGAGGACACAATTATTTGTGTGTGATATCTAGTTATTATTTTAAGTCAAAATAAATGTGTTGGGAGCTGATTTGTCATCATCGTTTTTCGTAGTCTTACATTTAAATGAAATGTTTGTTCATGCATATCTTTGGACACATCTAGCTGATAAACCAATAATTCACATACAGGGATTAAGGACCCCCAAAATGTAAACAACAGAGGATGGATCTGGAATGCTAGCTATGTCTGGATTATGCGTTGAAAGACAGTGAATACTATTCTAATTATTACTATTCTAAAACTTTCAAGACTATGCTCCAACTTGTGTAGTGTTTTCATAAAATGTTTCTAAGATTGTTGAACCCTGACATATTTCCTCTTGTATTTTGCAAACTGTATTCAACCATACCGATGTTACAGGTGAGCTTGTTAGCCATTAGATGGCTAACATTAACGTGATATTAACGTTAGATTTATACGACCACAATTTTATTCCAAGTTTATTACATGCCTCACCGGGTCAGAGTCCAACGTTATTACCTTATTACTATTATTAACATTGGGTTAGGGTTGTTTGATTTCCACTAACACATGCATGTGTCTAATTGTTGTAAAGAGCCCAGAACAATTATAACATTTTCAGAGACAAGTTGAGTGAAATATATTAACTGTTCATTGCAGTGGGCTAATTTAGATGGTCCACAAAGTTAAATTGCACAATTGGCTGTTAAAACATATAACTTTGAAGAGAACAGCCCAATTCCAGATGTGTCAGCTAATACAGGCTACCACAGAGCATGTTACATGCAATTTGCTAATGTAAGGAAGTCAAAGTCACAGTTGACAGTTTTCCATTTGTGCAAGACATACAGAACATTTTAATTGCGTTCCCTCCTTTCCACGGTGTATATAAAAAAAAGATCTAGACAATATAAAACACAAAAGTAATATAGGACACAATATACACCACACAATATACAGGACTGCGAGATATGTACAATATAAACAGTAGCTCAAATTAAATGAATGAATGAATGAAATAAAACAGAGCTAACATAGGCAAGAGGAAGGAACATTTTGCAAAGACCACAAAAGGTTTGTACCAAATGCTTTACTTTAACCATATGATACATGATTACTGTATTTTATTTTACTGGACTGGCCCTGTAATTTGCCCTCATTTTGGTTCTGTAATCAATATGGGTGTAAGAGATGTGTATTAATCCTGTAACATGGGCACGGCATCTATGAGTTAAGGTAAGATCTAGCCTGGAATAGACAACAGAATGTTCATTCTGTGATGTGTAACTAGTACAGTGCAGGGGTGTCCAGGGCCCAGACAGAGAGCTGTGTGAGAGTGGTACCCAGACAGCTTCTGTGAGAGGATGACCATCCTTATCCCCCATGTTCAAAAGTTGAGCTCTGCAGATTAGCCTGGCCCCACTTCTATCCAGAACAATATATAAGGGGACTGCACGTTGTTTATTCACTGTGCTGTTTACCATGGCATCTCATTCAATCATGATATCATTCTTTTTTTTAAATGACCTGTATAAGTGCAGTTGCCACTCTGATAATGGTACTGGTTATGGAGCAGGGCCAGAGTCACCTCAAGAGCTCAATCTTTGAGCTTGTAAGATTACGATAGACCCCTCAGGCTACACTGTAAAAAATAATAATAATAAAATATTCAGAGGAAATTCACTGTATTATTTTACAGATTACCCTTGTTTTTCTATGTGTAAATACCATAAAAATACAGTAAATTACCTTTTATCAAAATATTAACCATTAAATAAAGGTTGTAATCTGTAAATGTATTTGATTTTACTGTAATTTGACAGTAAGTATTTGGAAACCATTGATGCCAGACATTTACCGTTTTCTTGCAGCTTTTTTTCTTACAGTGTAGGTTATTAGGCCTAGAAGATATCTGTAGTGTGGTCCAGGGTTGAGCATTTGGGGAAACAGAAAAACAATCAATACATTTTGGAGCATTGCTACTACAATAGATAACGTAACACCAATTCAATATAAATGTATATGAATTAAGACCTTACCGAGTGCAGAACAAAGTCCACTATTGTCAACACACCGGAGGCAATATTTACTTCCTAGTTCCTGAGCTGGAGGAATGCCATTGGGATTTCCATGATAATTTCTTTCAAATCACTCAGTATTAAGCCCACATCAATCTGGATTCAGAGATAATCACAGCACTATTAGTAGTCAGCTCTTGTAGTAGTTAATATAGTATCTGCTCTAGACAATAGAACAGGGCTTAAGAAACACTGTGCTGCCCTTTTTGTGGATTTGTTTGTGTGGAGTCAGATAAGTGAATAATTTCTAAGGTATATTTTCACAACTGAATAAACAAATTGTCTTCAGAGGAAAATTGGATACCTGGAACACTGTTTGAAGCTAGAATGCTACCTGAACCGTTACTATTTCATTGCTGTCGGTTACAAGGGCAATTTTCTAGGTTTAATAATTCGAAGGATGATCTGCAAACAAATCCCCCTTCTTCCGAAACTGCATAGTGCACCTTTAAAGCAGTTGATACTGTTGATAATCCTTTGCTCTTAGAAATATGTAGTATTGGTTGGGACGGAGAGGCTTGTTATTGGTTTCACAATCATTTGTTTGAGAGTCTTCAGTGTGTGAAGTCAGGAAGTGCCCAGTTTGAGTTCTTGACGGATGTTCCATGATTTTGGGTTCGGTCCTCTTCACCTTTATGATGATGATACTATTGTGTATTGTATTGCTGATTCCATACAACTAGCCATTGAGAACCTGTAACCTTCCTGTAATGCTCTTCAGGAAGCTCTCGTTGATCTTTAACTGGTACTTAATGCAAATAAAACTAAATGCATGCTGTTTTTACTAGAGCCAGAATTATAGATTATAATAGTTTGCATACATCCACTGCAAATGGATCTAACATTGAGAGCCACTGCATATAAATATCTTGGCATCTGGCTTGATGAATAATGTATATTTCAAAAACAGAACCAGATTTCCTATGATTAGTAGGAAAAGGATTGTTGAAGCAGTCGTTTTCTCATCAGATTATGGAGATGTAACTTATAGAAAAGCTGCTCCTTCCACTCTAGTCTCACAGTCTATCATTTTGCCCTCAGATGTATTATAGCTATGGTACTCATCATTGTATCCTGTATGGTATCCTGTATGATAAAGTGGTTTGGTCTTTTCTGGCAGAGAGGCAGAATAAGCATTGGTATCTGTGTATCTATAAGGCCATTGTCAGAAAGCGACCACTTTATGTCGGGCGATTCCTGCTCCGGTTCCTCCCCGCAGCACATCGGAGTGTCCTTGAGCAAGACATTTAACCCCTAACTGCTCCTGATGAGCAGGTTGGCACCTTGCATGGTTGCCTCCGCCATCGGTGTGTGAATGTGTGAGTGAATGGGTCACATGTGAAAAGCACTATATAAATGCAGTCCATTTACCTGCATTTCCGTTCCAAAGTATTTAAAAGATTATTTTAAACTTGTCAGAGAGACTCATGGCTATGCCGCCAGAGCAAGTGGAATGGATATTGTCCCCTGTAGGATTAAGAGTGAGGCTGGGAAAAATACCTTTCAGTATTCAGCAGCTTTACAATGGAACCAGCTACCATCTCAGATAAAAGCGATTAAGGCATTTTAAAAGAGCAGTGAAGGGATTGTTGCCTTGCCGTCCGACAAAGCTGAAGCAGTTTATTTTGTATATGTGTTGTTTTATATTGTAGTGTAAGTGTTTATTGGAATGAAATGTAGTTTTAATGTGTTTTCTGCACCTTGCTGAGACCTACCTGTGCCGACTATTGCTGTGACAGACGAGGACCACAATGGAAATAAGTCTCTGACTTTATTGTGTGATAATTCCTCAAACAATGGCCCAATTGGGTTTTAAATCCTGTGTGTATTTTTAACATCTGTTTAAATTAATTAATTAATTCATACCATTTTTATCTGACTGGAACTTGGAACAATTCTCTCCTGACTTACGAACAATTTAAAACCATGATCACAAACCTCTCTGCCTCAATTTCTAACTGTCTTACCTGATTTTATCTGTGTTTTATTTTGTTTTGTTGCTACCTAACGTAATCTCGCTATTATTGAAAATGAGGGCTACCCTCAATGTATTCCCGAGAATGAAATAAAGATTGAATGAATGAATGAAAATCCAGCATGAAACCTCACTTGCTCAAATGCGAATGCGCCGGCTGTGCAAACAAAATGAGAA
>NC_140169.1:114755311-114803546 GCF_963971535.1 Notolepis coatsorum | reverse complement strand
AATGTATATAGGCCTACTCTCTTTTTAGACTTCTGTAGTAGAATTCCAGCCAAACTGTGTTTATTGTACTGTATACCATGAAGCACAGAATGGCGAAAACACAGAGGTAAAATACATACACTTTTCTTCCCCCGCTCCTAAAGTACAAGAAACGAGACACACCTCTGATTTAGTAGTGCAGCTGCTGGTTCAGGCTTCCTCTAATCTCTGTGGAGGGGGGTTGAAACAGGCAGACGCTTATTGAGTAGGAGATAGTGTCTCGTTTGATCCTTCCTGGGAAAGTCAATAACATGGGTGATTTTACAACCCAGGGCCCTAGGCCATCTGGTCCAACAAAGAAACTGCCATGGGAGATGCCAGTTTGTCTCTGCTGAAACAAAAAGAGCAGTAAGATCAAAGAAAAGACCATTTGAAACCACATCGTGACGCAATTCGATGTAAAACGTCACGATAAGGAGTTAGCCAATGAGAGTTGAGAGTAAGTGTCCTCCAATAGGAACACTCGAGGAGAGGTTGGAAAACGCCCGCTTGCCGTAACATTAGAGGCGGAGCCTAAATTTGATATTAGCAGACTCCGTGCTAGGAGAGACACAACAACACACCCGAACAGAGACCCAGGAAGCAACAAAGAACACACACCCTTTTTCTCCACAACAGACTGAGGAAACCACGCAGCAGAGAGACGGCCGCAAAAACCTACCATCTGAAGAAGCCGAACGAGACATGCCCATAGATATTGAATATTTAGCCTAAAGTCTGGTGAACCTCGGCATAGTGAGGTCTTCCATCAGGTTTTATTGCAATTGTTCTTTCAAATCTTTGATTTGTATTGATTGAAATCCTTTTTATTAAACACGGATTCTTCAAACTGCTCGGAACTCGATTTCTTCAAACCGCCGCGCCGTGTTCTCTGAAGGTGTACGGGCAGAAAACCATCACATACATGGTTATCTGCATTTGTAGCTCAGTAGTACTTCAAAGAGCTTTTTAAGGTTTAAAAAACAACGCAGAGTACGAAGATTAAGCTAGGAAGTTACTACAACTCCTTTTGTACTCATAAACAGTACTGTATATTTGTAGATCTGGTATGTCATAAATGTCTTGATGTAACAGTACTGTCTACCTGTATGTCATGTATGTCATATGTTATGATCAATTGAAAATGGGGGACCCTGATATAAACAAGATGAATGTCTTTCTCTGGTCTGCATCCCATTAACACGCTAAGCTAATAACGTTAAATCGAATGGCGTTTCGGCTATACACAAGCTAGAGCTAAAACTCAAAATGCATATTATCGGTATCATGGTCCACCATGAATGCATGAAAGGGTGGGGGGGGGGGGGGGGGGGGGGGGCGGGGGGACGTCGTTTCTGATTATTGATTACCAATAACGGCATTAGCCTCATTCGCTGATCGGCTGGTCGGCTATCAAAGCAAGGCCCGATCGGGCTGTAATTTACGTGAAAAAGCTCGTACCGTGGGCTGGTTGGATCCCAAAAAGGTTTTTCCCAGTTATAGATTGCCATCTGGTAGATCGATATGTCCATTGGCTGATGCTATATTCCTTTACTGCATACTGAATTCAGCGTCCCAAAAAGTATTCCAGTCTACATGATACAGGCATAGCTGCAGGCTAACAAAAAAGTCCACCCATGATGAAAAAAAGAAACACCGGTCTGTAACAGGGAACACTGCATTATCGAGACAGCGTCCCTACGAGGATCTGGCCGGTAATGCACTTTTCCGAATCCCAAGAGTAGGGTAAATCTGCAGTGCCGCTCGGTGACATTGAGTAGGATATTACAATGGAATAAAAGCCAAAACAACCTTATATATATATACGTGGTTGGCCCTCAAGCGTTGGATCCGAAACATGTATATATACGTGGTTGGCCACGAATGTGTTAACAATTGTGTGTATTGAGCTGTACTGTATTGTACCCATTCTGCAATCTGTTAATAAAATGTTCAATCAATCAATTCAATCAATCAATTCTGTAGTGTGGTAGTGAAAGGGTTAAATATTCAAATCACGGCATCTAACACAATTACGGATACAAATTGAGCTGACAGCGACAGGGAGACGACAGAACGTGAGTACCAAGGAAGAGCAACAGTAACGAATATAAAAGGTTGTCACAAGATCTACTTTAGTAAAAAAAAGAAAAACAACTAAATTATTCCACAAGAGTCCAAGTTTCAAATGATTCAATGTGGTCCAAAAAAACTACCAGAACACCAAAGTAAATCGATCGATATTTGCTGGGGAATATCCCGTTCATAATGAGATTCTGTTTCGTTAAACCAGTTCACGCTTGAGTTGCCGTCTCTGTAAGCTCAGACCGAGCCTCGCTTTTGTCACAGCGGGTTTTTGTCCCCTGCCGTCGGAGACTGGCATATGGCGTCCTATAGTCACTTGATGCCTGTAATGAAATCAGATGTGACATTTTGTTAGCCCCGCAAAGGTTGTGTCAACTGACCTGGTGCTGGTCAAGCTCTGAGACCGAGAGCGCAACATGATTCAATCACAGGCCCACCAGCGCAGATGATGCACCCGTTATATGAGTTCTACATACAGTATGGGTTACAATGGCGGGTGTCAAAGAGAGGGAGAGAGAGAGAGAGAGAGAGAGGGAGAGAGAGAGAGAGAGAGAGAGAGAGAGAGAGAGAGAGAGAGAGAGAGAGAGAGAGAGAGAGAGAGAGAGAGGAGAGAGATAGAGAGAGAGAGAGAGAGAGAGAGAGAGAGAGAGAGAGAGAGAGAGAGAGAGAGAGAGAGAGAGAGAGAGAGAGAGAGAGAGAGAGAGAGAGAGAGAGAGAGAGAGAGAGAGAGAGAGAGAGAGAGAGACATAATAATAATAATGGCTTGAATTTATATAGCGCCTTTTACATACCCAAGGCGCTTTACAATAAAAGGGGGAGGGGAGAGGATAACGGTGACCTAAACCAAGAAACAAAATACAAAAGACAGAGATAGAGAAAGACGGAGAGAGAAATGTGCTTGCTTGTATGAATACTGCCCAGAATACCTTTACCATACACAATAAAGCTTCCCAGATTAGGAATACCGATCGAGGATACTTGTTCAGGTCGTACGTCCATATGCTGCATTTTTTCCCAACCTGGTCTGCAAGACTCTCATCTTTACAGTCATGATGTTTTTGTCTGGGAATTTGGCTGGTCCTTTAACCCTTTCACGACCACACTACAGAAGGTTAACCCATTGTAGTGTGGTAGTGAAAGGGTTAACCTTCTGTACTGTCTCAGTGAAAGGGTTAACCCTTTGGTAGTGTGTTAGTGAATGCGTTAAAGCTAACGCTGCCGTGGGCAGGGCCTCAGCATAGTGACCAGTAATTCATTTAGGCTGGGCCTGACAGGTAAGTTATTATGAGTCTACTACAGTCCATAGTCACTGGCTCTGGCAGTCACTCTATAGATTGATCAAACTCTTGATTTAGGTCCTCCTGCGCACAGAACGGCCACCGTGTCTGAGTCAATATATCGAGCCAGTGGCTGTTTTCCAGCCACAGCTGAAGCAGTTAGCTAGCTAGGACAGCCACCCGACGCCTCCTGGCATAGCATCTCCATAGCTTTTATTTGTCTAAATCCTTTGTAATGCAGAACGGGCTGGACTGGGACAGCTTGATGATTTATTGTATTGTTAGCAAAGCCCTTCCCAATGAGCTATTTATATATGCGTTTAATATGAAACCGCATCTACCTGATCTGAGGTCAGGTTCCCACATATCCGTCCGCCTCAGCTGCTATTAGGGAATAATGAGGTGACATTCAAGCTGGTTCTAAACACATATGGGCGTCTTCCTACATGGCGCAGGTCTCATACACTGCTGGGAATAGCGTGAATAACATCTCTATGCAAATTAGTAATTATCTCCACATATTAACACCTGCCGTAGTGAGGCTGTGCAGCAGGTGGATCTAACCTTCAATTGAGAATTTACCACGCAGTTCTTATACACACATACGCATGCACGCACGCACGCACGCACACACGCACGCACACACACACACACACACACACACACACACACACACACACACACACACACACACACACACACACACACACACACACACACGCACACACACAAATATGCTTATACCAACCACTTTGCAGGTAGGTGGTGGTGGTCATCTTGATTGGCTTGCTGCCATGGAAACCATGAGGGGAGAAAGATGGCATTGAGCTAACAAGGGCTAGGAAGGCTCCCTTGACACCTTGCGGAGACATGCTAGCTTTTCCTCTGACAGGAGAGCAAGAAGAACATCTTCTCCTACACCAATTAACCTCGCCCCCCCCCCCTCACCAAGCAGCTATACACATCTTCTCTTCTCTTCTCTTCTCTTCTCTTCTCTTCTCTTCTCTTCTCTTCTCTTCTCTTCTCTTCTCTTCTCTTCTCTTCTCTTCTCTTCTCTTCTCTTCTCTTCTCTTCTCTTCTCTTCTCTTCTCTTCTCTTCTCTTCTCTTCTCTTCTCTTCTCTCTCTCTTCTCTTCCCTCCCTCCCTCCCCTCTCCTCTCATCTCCTCACCTTTCCTCTCCCCTCCATCATCTTCTCATCCATGAAGATGCTGCAGTCTGTCAGGGGAGTTTGCTTGACTCTGCTAATTGGAGCAACATTTGTTGTACCCTATCATCTGTTCTGGGCTTGTGATTCTAAGAGACCGAGAGACGGCGGTTCATCTGAATCTATTTGAGCTCATCAAGTTTTAAAACTTCCAACGATGACAAATGCATGCTCTGTTGCTCTGTGCTCAATTCACACTTGCAGATGTGAAACTGAAAGTGTACAATAAGCACACATCCATCTCCGTGGTTATTAGTGTGTTATTGAAGTTGAAGCATAGACGTTATGAGCAGATATGAAAAGTTGCTGGTGAAATACGGCTCTCATGGGTTTCTTGCTCTCATCAGTGTTATCCTGATGCACGGCTGGGCAATAATTCAATATTATGGTTTATTGTGTTTTAATGGGAAAATGTTGTGATGGGATTATGGTAATAATGGGATAATGTGATATTGTGGCACACAATACTAGTGTAAATCAAAGGTTGTGAAGATGGGGTTTGGCGGAGCCCAATAGCAGAACACAGGAGGAGAGAGAATGGAGCATTTTAGGGTGTTTTAATGTTGTTTCCCCAAGCAGACAGTTTAACAAATGGAATGTGCGACAGACAGGTACAAGAATGTTCTTGGGGTTAGGACAGTGCACTCCTTGTGCAGCACGGGGCAGTAGACACAGGACTGTGTCGTGGGGGCGAGAGCAGGAGCACTCCTTGTGCAGCACGGGAAGTCCAGGTAGGAGGTGTACTGGAGCGGAGGTCCTAGGAAGCTAGTTTAACACTCCGACGAGGTCAGGACAGGATCAGCAGACTGAAGTACCATCTCGTTGATTGATGAGCTTGGCAGCATGTGAATCCGGGGAACGGATGCTGCCCATATATGGGTGTGAGAGGATAAGGGGTGAGTGAGGCTTCCGTCGTGAATGTGGGGGAGGATGAGGAGGAGTGAAGAAGGCTCTCACCGTGATTATGACAAAGGTAGGCTGTTTTACTCGTCTACAAGCTGAATACATTTCCTACCTTATATAACCTTTACAAAGTCCATTTCTATTATACTCCTAGTTTCACTTTTGGTTTTGGCGAAGTAGTAATGAGTCCGACCTCTTTTGATTGTCAGTTCGCTTGTTAGATTCAATGGATAGACCAATCCATTTGAAGCACATGGGGCATGTTCACACGCCTCCAGTGCACTCTTTCATGGCGTCCTCGTGCACTGTGCTCGAAGAACATGTGACACACCATTTCTGGGGACCCTTCTCCTACCATGCACTATGCCGCCAATTTCATCAACTAGTGGTAAATAAACCTCCATTGTAAGTTTCAAGTTTCAAGTTCAAGTTTCAAGTTTCTTTATTAGTTGTCATACAGAAGTACAGAATACTTTTATACAAAAGGCTTCTTTCTGTTACGCTCCAGAGACTGTGCTAGACAAAAATAGATAAGTATAAAATAAGTATAGCAAGTATAAAATAGAAGTCTTTGTAAGCTTTTAATGGTGCGTGTTGGTTTATTACCATGCTGTTCAGTGTGATGAACATCTGTTGGGTCATTCAGCCTTGTGCTTTTGCATACATAGAATAGAATAGAATAGAATAGAATAGAATAGAATAGAATAGAATAGAATAGAATAGAATAGAATAGAATAGAATAGAATAGAATAGAAATACTTCATTGATCCCAAGGGAAATTCAACACTACAGATAGTCACAGTAAACATTTAGGTAGTCAAACATCTAAAATCACGAATAAGAATAAAATACAGTCAGGGATATACATTCTGAGATATGTATATACATTCTCAAATATACAGCCAAAATATACAGTAATATACAGTAAAATGTACAGTAATAAGTGTAAAATTGTAAAATGTTGATTTAAAAGTAAAAGTCCAGGGCCCTCATTTATCAATGTTGCGTACGCACAGATATGTGCTTAACCCGTGCGTACGACCATTTCTAAGCAAAGTGTGGGATTTATCAATTTGAACGTGAACTTGACTTTGTGCTTATGTCTACGCACAGCTCGGAGCATGCGTAGCTGACGCCCAGTGGTAGAATATCGTTACTATGGCATATGCGCTCCTCAGTTCATGCATTAGTTTCAACGAGGAAATAAGCTTTTGTGCATTACTCCCGACACTGGCGCGTGTTCTGTATGAACCGTAATTCATTATAGTTCATTGTGAAATAGCGACAGTAGTGTAATTATAACGGGCTCATGCGCGAACAAGAGGTTGGCTTGCTTGTTTGGCACGGGGGGCAGACGCAGAACACCTAGCCCCTTTCGTGACTGTGATGCACAGAGTGAATCCACAGTCACTTGCTCCTCAATAGGAAACCAACCTAGATTTACCCTGAATGACTGGTTCTGACCGAACCGTTTGTTATACAAGAATCACAGAGACGTTTCAAAGGTACTCACAGTTGCACGAGGGTTTCGGACAGAGATACGGGATGGTTTGAAAGCTCTGCGTTGCTAATAAACATTTAAAATAATTTTCATAAACTGGTCAACACTGCATTATTTCCGGTGTTGTGTGCATGCGCTGTGATCACACCAGGCAGCCAACGCCGGAAATAATGGATTCACTCGGTGCATCACAGTCACGAAAGGGGTTACAGAACACCCACCTCAAAACGCGATTAAATATTGTTTCAAATAAAAAGCGACATACTATTATTTTGTGTCATGTTTCCAAATAAGATTGGCCACAACGAAATGCTTTCTACTTCAATTTGTTGGTTAGAATAGATTACCTCGCTCCGTTGAAACTTCACTGAGACTAACAGTAAAAGACAGTATTTTTTTTGTGAGCTCCGCACACAGACGTGATAATAATAATAATAATAATAATAATAATAATAATAATAATAATAATAATAATAATAATAATAATAATAATAATAATAATAATAATAATAATAATAATAATAATAATAATAATAATAATAATAACAATAATAACAATAATAATAATAGAGCTTCATTTTATATAGCGCCTTTCAAGAGACCCATGCAAGGTCGCTTTACATAGATAGGGGGGGAAATAACAAAGTAATAAACATAGTGGACAGACTATGTAAATATGATGATGTGATTCAAGTTCATGTTTGTATTGATCACATAGGCAGGCTACACATGGCGTATAGGCTACATCATACATGGCAGTGAGATTCATTGTTCTTGTATATGCTCTCGTATTATTGTTTATATAGGCTACCCAATACTGACATCAAAATAGATTGTATGCCTCTAGAAATCATATGCAGCAGGTAGAAAATTGACGGAAAATCCGTCACAATTTGGAATAAAATTGAGGAGAACTTTAATCCCTGGGTATTAATCGAACAAAACGGAAAAAGGCAGTCATATTCCAGCACGGGCTTTATTAGTTAATATGGTCTTTAAGAGATATATCCGTCTGTCAGCCTGTCTCGTATTTCTCCATAACACGCTTCCCTCGGGTCAGTCCATAATTTCACATCCCATGGGGGTGTTTCATGACCATATATGGATAATCGGGCGGTTCTGGTATGCAAATACTTAAAACCATGCACGAGCTCAAGCGTAGGATCAAAGTGATATTTATCAAGACAGGTGTGCGTAGGACCTGTGTACGCACGTGTGATAAATCCCGTTTTTTTTGTGCATGCACACATTCTAAATTCTGTGCTTACATATGAAAATAGAACACTTTCTAAGAATTTTTGATAAATGAGGGCCCAGGAAGATTTGCCAGAGTTGTACTGTCACTCTGTGCTCAGAGATGCAGTGAGGCACAGTGAAGCGTTATATAGTCTGATAGTCGTAATGAAGGACTTCCTGTGCCGTTCAGTGTTGCATCTTGGGAGTCTTAGTCTAACACTGAATGTGCTCCTTCTATCAGCCATCCGTGTGTAGTGGGTGGGAGGGGTTGTCCATGATGGCGTGGTGTTAAGAATCCAGGTAAGAATGTTGAGTTCAAGTATGGCATGGAAGAATGGAGACGGAGAGGGTGCTGCTCTTCTCGAATATGTGTTCTTTTTATTATCAGAAACACTTTGAGCGATAACAATACTGTACCAGGTAAAGCAGGTAGTAGTAATACGGAAGGATACTAGAAGGACAACTTAAATAGCAAGAGAGAACAGGGCGTGAGTGATCCGACTTCTCAACCTAAAGCAAAGAACTTAAATCATGATAACGGGCGAGATATCCGACTTCTTCCCGTGGATGGCTGTTCCCAGTAACTAGGGATGTCCCGATCCGATCCCGATCATGTGATTTTGAGTATCTGCCGATACCGATCTTTCCCGATCCGATCTTTCACATTAGTATGTCGGTTTCTCAGAACATGTGCTGGGCTGGTTTAAAACATACATCAGAGGGAGGAAATTCTATGTTAAACTAGGAGATCACATGTCTGATATATACGACAACAACTATGGAGTTGCACAAGGGAGTTGCTTAGGTCCTTTACTCTTCTCCATTTACATGTTACCGCTGGGTGATATCATCAGAGAACATAATGTAGATTTCCATAGCTATGCGGATGATACACAACTGTACATATCTGCTGAACCAAATGATACAGCGATTAGCTCCATTACAGACTGCTTACTGGCAATAAATAAATGGATGAGTAAGAACTTCCTGAAACTAAACGAGAACAAAACTGAAATTCTAATTATCGGCTCCAAAACTAGAAAAGAAACATTAATAAAGAACCTGGGGGGACTAACCCCTTGGATCAAATCTGAGGTCACTAGTCTTGGGGTTATCATAGATTCAGAACTGAACTTCAATTCTCATATTAGCAAAGTGACGAAAACATCGTTCTTCCATCTCAGAAATATAGCAAAAGTACGACCATTTATTAATCAGAACGATGCTGAGAAGCTAATTCATGCATTCATATCTAGCCGGTTAGACTACTGTAATGCACTTTTCACAGGTCTCCCTAAGAAAACCACAGAGAGGCTTCAGCTAATCCAAAACTCTGCAGCCCGACTGCTAACTAGAACCAAAAGGAGAGAGCACATTAGTCCAGTCTTAGCTGCTTTACACTGGCTTCCTGTAACATTTAGAATTGACTTTAAGGTCCTTCTCCTTACATACAAAGCTCTAAATGGACAGGGACATAGCTACATCGCCAACACTCTAATAAATTACACACCAGCAAGAACACTGCGATCATCAGCTGCCGGACTACTAGAGGCTCCCAGAAGCAGTCAAAAGAGGATCGGTAATGCAGCCTTTATCAACTATGTCCCAAAACTATGGAACAAACTACCCCAAAACATCAGGGAAGCCAACTCGCTAGACATCTTTAAAAGACAGCTTAAATCTCTTTGCTCAGGCATTTCACTGATAGATATCTGCTACCACCTAGTGGCAAGAGGAAACATCAGGGATATCCTGACACAACTTGTATTTACCTGCACTATTCTTACCCTGCCTACTCTTATACACTGCCTATCAAATTCATGTGTCGGTTATTGCACTTTTTACTTCTTACTGATGACTATTTTTAAACTGAATCATTTTAAACTATTTTTATTATTTGCTAGATCCAAATGTGAAACACTGTGATTATTTGTTCATGCAATAGGTCCCACTATTTAGTATGGGTTCGAGTCCCTGTGATCTAATATCACTAAAGTTACAGTGTGGGTTCGAGTCCCTGTGATCTAGTATCACTAAAGTTACAGTGTGGGTTCGAGTCCCTGTGATCTAGTATCACTAAAGTTACAGTGTGGGTTCGAGTCCCTGTGATCTAGTATCACTAAAGTTACAGTGTGGGTTCGAGTCCCTGTGATCTAGTATCACTAAAGTTACAGTGTGGGTTCGAGTCCCTGTGATCTAGTATCACTAAAGTTACAGTGTGGGTTCGTGTCCCTGTGATCTAATATCACTAAAGTTACAGCAATATGTACTGGGAAGTATGTTGGGAATTACAGGAGTATTACTGAATAGAGAGCCTATTAGGATGCTAGATCCTAATGTGAAACACTGTGATTTGCCATATCTTGCTATGCTCGCTCATGCCTGTATTTTTTATGTCCGTTCTATTTTATAATTTTTTTTACTATTTTTAAACTGAATCATTTTAAACTATTTTTACTATTTGTGTTACTGAAAACTGTAAGCGGAGAGCCTATTGGGATGCTAGATCCTAATGTGAAACACTGTGATTCTACCTGTCTATCTTTTTATGCTCGCTTATGCCTGTATTTTTTACTGTTGTGAAGCACTTTGAACTGCAACCTCTGTATGAAAAGTGCTATACAAATAAAGTTATTATTATTATTAGTAACCAATTTGACGCATTTTTGTCAGAAACTGGCGAAGCGAGACAAAGCCCCTCCGTTCACATCCCCAGCAGCAGTAGTAACAACAACAAAAACAACAACAAAAACAACAACAACCATTCTTAAATCATGACCACGTCAACTAGATTAGAATAATTTTAAATCGTAGTTCAGTTTCACAACAAGAGACTGATGAAAAAACGGGAGTGTGAAATAACGTTACAGGTAAAGATGATATTGTGGTAAAGAAAGATTGCTAGCTAACGTTAGCTGGTTTATTAATAGCTAGCTAATGTTACCTAGCCTAAGTGCCTCACGCCAGTTAGCTTGTTAGCGAACGACACAAGCTTAGTTAGCTTGCAGAGTCATGAAAGATTCACTGCGAGGGCTCTTTTAGCTAACGCTAGCTAGGCACGTAGCTATACATTACAGTAGCATCACTTCACTGTCTGCCGAGCTAGCGTTGGATACCAAGCAAGCTAACATACAGTAGGTAACGATAACGCTAGCTGCAAGGTAGCTCATATATTGACGCTATCATATAGCCCCAGTCGAGCGCGGCAGCTCGCATTACATTCACCATACGAGAAATATTCAAAGTTTCAATCTGTTTGTGCATTTAGTATACATTCACAGTGTTCGACTTACGTAATGATTTACTCCATTTTGGTGTGAAACGCAGACGAATAATCCTCACAAAGCGAATGTTATCCAATATCCAGGTGAACTTTCTTTATTCAAACGAGGCATTCAAAACAGCTGTTTGGCACCAGCCGTCCCCCATTCCTTTGCTTGCTCTAGTCACATAGCGTTGAATGTCCGCCTTGCAAACATTGCAACTGGCTATATTGGACTGGCTTTGGTTTCAATTTTAAAATGCTTCCAAACTTCTGACATTTTGTCTAGCTGCTCCGAATCATCAGGTGGACATAACATGCCCGTGTTTACTTGGGGGAGCAACGCGTTGTGAGGTCTGCTATTTTCGGCATACGTCACTGTCGTGCGACGGTGTAAATAAAAGGAAATGCATTTGTTTTGGCAAATTCTTCTGCTCTGTGTGACAATAAATAAATGAATGATGATATGTAATTTAAAACCAAAACTAAGGCCTCAGTATGAGTTTAAGATGTGAACATGGTCATGTTTGTTAAAAAAAAAAAAAAAAAAAAAAAAAAAATGTACTCCCAAAAAAGAAATTATAATCCCGATCCTCTGAAAATCATGTGATCGGCCCCGATCACGATCACGTGATCGGATCGGGACATCCCTACCAGTAACACTGCTGAAGAACCGACAGGGAGAGAGGGGCAAAGTATTACTATAAAGGCCTCAGTACAGCCAGCAGACCCAATCAGCACCAGTGACACAAACACAGGCAGGTGACAACAATCAAGGTAATTACTGAGACAGCACGTGACGACAATCAAGATAATACAGAGACAGAGTGAGAATTCCAAGATGGCGGCAGGGCCTCCAATCCTGAATAGGGAGAGAAGCCCAGACGTTACAGCGTGGAGCTTAGCAAGGCTCCTCCTCTCTGACACCACCGCTAGAGAGTCCAGCTCCAACCACGCTACTGGCTTTCCTGACCAACTTTCCCAGCCTGTTTGCGTCCCCCGCTCTCAGTCCGCTGCCCCGGCAGGTCACCGCGTACAAGAAGGCACCCGCCACCACCGACTCGTAGAACATCCGCAACATCCTTGTACAGACGTTGAATGATCTCAGCCTTCTGAGGAAGTAGAGTTGGCTCTGGCCCTTCTTGTAGAGTGCCTCAGCGTGTTTTGTTTACATGCGCAAATACGGTGATACATGAAAAAAATATATACAATCCTGATGAATACCCTGATATACAGTGTTTGACTGAGGAGAGACGGTTCCTTTTCAGTCATGCTTCTTCTACCCTTTCTGATTAGGTACAATGGGAATAAGGAATATACCTTTAGTGTTCTGCCTTTACTTTTTCACATACAGCATATAGTAGTGGGGGTACACAGGGTACATCTCATAACTTTTTCCTGTTACTATAATGTAAGGTGTTACTTTTCCAATGTCTGTAATCACATTGCAAGCTACAACATAATGTTGTTAGGCTGTGTTGAAATCAGAGGTTCTGTGTAGGATTGTTAGTAACTGTCTAACTGCATATATAACTGTTTCCACTAGTAACTGTCTAACTGCATATATAACTGTTTCCACTAGAGGGCGCTCTAGGCGGAGCCACTCAGGAACACCACCAGGTGGCGAGTATAAATAGAGATGTCTCCTCCCATTCTTTCTCTTTCCCCCAGCCTCTCAGTGAGAGGAGACCTGTAGAACTGCTGCTCTGCCATGTGAATAAATAAACCACGCCAGTTAAGGCTCAAGATAGAAACCATGCCTCTTGACCACATTATTGTCGCCCTATAGCCGAATTCTGTCAACAGGCTGTTATGAGCGTCGTAACATTTTATTCTGATAAATATTGCAATAAATATTGTATAAATTCCCTCTTTATTGACGTGATGGGTCTGTGGGAAGATTCCCCATGTCTACCAGACTTGTATTCATCCTATCCTTGCCTTGCTTCTGCTTACTGTCACATTGCTGAAGTTTATATGTGTGGTGGCTGAGAGAGGAGAAGAAGAGAGAGAGAGCCATGAGAGGAGAGGAATACACTGCTTAGTGTCACATGCTCTTTCAGAGAGCAACAGAAGAAGAAGCCTCACAGTGTGACAGACCTTCCCTCTCTTGGCCTCTTGGGCGGACATTTTATGTTGTAACACAAAAAGTAATGTAACATGTAGTGCCGCTAATTCCTTTTCATGTGGAGTAGATGGGTAGAGTAATTTTTTTCTCTTAAGAAAGGTCATGAGTAATGTGTAATACATAACTTTTTGAGAGTGGTGACTCCCAACACTGCTAGTGGAGGAGGGAGGAGAGGAGAGGAGAGGAGAGGAGAGGAGAGGAGTGAGAGAAGTGGAGAGGAGTGAGAGGAGAGCAGAGGAGAGGAGTGAGAGAAGTGGAGAGGAGAGGAGAGAAGAGGAGAGGAGAGTGAGAGGAGAGGAGATGATAGAGGAGAGTGAGAGGAGAGGAGAGGAGAGGAGTGAGAGGAGAGGAGAGGAGTGAGAGAAGTGGAGAGGAGTGAGAGGAGAGGAGTGAGAGGAGAGGAGAGACGAGGAGAGGAGAGGAGTGAGAGAAGTGGAGAGGAGTGAGAGGAGAGCAGAGGAGAGAAGTGGAGAGGAGAGAAGAGGAGAGGAGAGGAGATGATAGAGGTGAGTGAGAGGAGAGGAGAGGAGTGAGATAAGTGGAGAGGAGTGAGAGGAGAGGAGTGAGAGGAGAGGAGTGAGAGGAGAGGAGAGGAGTGAGAGGAGTGAGAGAAGTGGAGAGGAGAGGAGATGATAGGAGATGAGAGTGAGAGGAGAGGAGAGGAGTGAGAGGAGAGGAGAGGAGAGGAGAGGAGAGGAGAGGAGAGGAGAGGAGAGGAGAGGAGAGGAGTGAGAGAAGTGGAGAGGAGAGGAGAGTGAGAGGAGATGATAGGAGAGGAGAGTCAAGTCAAGTCAAGTCAAGAGTTTTAATTGTCACGGCATACAGGTATACAATGAAATGCGGCTGGTCTTGCCCGCGACGATGTGCAATACAGTGGTACAACATATAATAGAATCCAATAAAATACAGTGGTATAACATATTAATAGAATCCAATAAAACAGTGCAATAAACAGGTACATGGTGTGCCATCTCGGTATCTGTACATTAGTATTTACAGAGCATATAGGACATGCTAGGTAGCTTTAGTAGTGCAATACACTGTTCCTGATGCTATACTACTTTAAGTGGCCTTTCCTCTGGCCATAAGTGTGCGTGTGTGCGGCATGAGTGTTAAAGTGGCTGCTAGTGTGTGAGCGTGCTCAGCGTGCGTGTCGTGTATGTGCTTGTGTGTGGATAGTTCAGTTTCTGTGTCTCTAATGTTCATTGTTCAAGGCTCTGATGGCCTGGGGGGGAGAAGCTTAGCCTAAGCCTCTCCATCCTAGTAGCTGGAGTTCGCAGGCGTCTGCCTGACCTCAGCAGCTGGAACAGGCTGTTATTGGGGTGGTGGGGGTCTTTCATTATCCTGCAGGCTCTGGATTTGCACCTCTTGTTGTATAGAGCCTGCAGGGGAGGTAGCGCAATACCCGTGGTACGCTCGGCTGAGCGCACCACTCTCTGTAGGGCCTTCTTGTCCTGTGCCGTGCTGTTCCCATACCAGGCAGTGATGTTTCCGGTCAAGATGCTCTCTACAGCTCCTGAGTAGAAGGACTGGAGTATCTTCCCCGATACTCTGAACTAGAGTGAGAGGAGAGGAGAGGAGTGAGAGAAGTGGAGAGGAGTGAGAGGAGAGGAGTGAGAGAAGTGGAGAGGAGAGGAGAGATGAGGAGATGAGAGTGAGAGGAGAGGAGAGTTTGTTTGTTTACAGATAAATCAAAAACACACATGTGTGGACTTTCAAAAGGAAAAGAAAAAAGAAAAAAATCACAAATGTACATATTCAAAGTAAGCTCACACACAAAATCCAAACTCAATGACTGAAAAAAATCTTAAAAACTAAATATACTTTAATATAAGAAAGAAAAATGTAAAATATGCTGCAAGATATAATTTTTTTTCTTTTTCTTTAAGAGAAAAAAGAAAAGAGAAAATAAATGGTTGATGTTTTACTCAAAACTGTCCTTCAGGGCCTTTTTAAATCTCCCCTGAGAGGTACACAACTTCAACCAGTCACTAAGACTATTCCACAATTTAACTCCCAAAATTGAAACACATCTAGCTTTTACATTAGTTCTTACCTTTTTATATGTTTTAAGAATACACAACCCTCTTAAATGATACTTTCCTTCTCTTGGTTGAAAGAGACATTGAATCAAGCTGGTAGGTTCTTACTCTTAACACGAAAAATGATCTCCAAGGTTTTTATGTAAACCATATCTACAAATTTTAATGTGCAGGACTTTATGAATAGTGGACTTGTCGATTCAAGATAACTAGCTTTATTTATTATTTGAATAGCTCTTTACTGTAGTTTAATAATAGGATCTATATTTGTTTTATAAACATTCCCCCAGACCTCAACACAATATGACACCGTATGGCACCACAAGTGAAAAATACAATATATGCAAACATTTCTGTTTTGTACAGAATGCCAACAGATTTGGCGAATCTACCTTTGATATATTGTATATGTGGCTTCCAACAGAGTTTGTGATCTATAATCACACCTAAGAATTTTGTTTCATATACTCTTTCAATTTCGGTTCCATTTAAATTCAGTTTAATTTCACAGTTGGTAGGAACACCACCAAATACCATACATTTTGTTTTGTTTTCATAAGGGAAAACGTATTCCTATCAAACCATTTCTTTAACTTTATCAATTCCCTTTCTACTGTTTTCAATCATTCTTTTATGTCCTCCCCTGAACAAAGTAAATTTGTATCATCAGCAAACGTAACATTTTTCAAAATATTCAATACTGTAAAAATATCATTTAAATAAAGTATAAATAACTTGGGTCCCATTACGGAACCCTGTGGAACACCACAAGTTACTCTTCTAAGATGTGATTCTGTATTATTAATATTTACATATTGAAACCTATTATTTAGATAACTTCTTAACCAATGATGAGTGACACCTCTTATTCCATACCGTTCCATTTTTTGTAAAAGCAGGGAATGATCAATTGTGTCAAATGCTTTACGTAAGTCAATAAATACACCTATTGAGGGTTGTTTTTCATTAATTGCTG
This sequence comes from Notolepis coatsorum, assembly GCF_963971535.1. Lineage (NCBI taxonomy): Eukaryota > Metazoa > Chordata > Actinopteri > Aulopiformes > Paralepididae > Notolepis > Notolepis coatsorum. The sequence continues at coordinate 114,786,913 of NC_140169.1, read as the reverse complement.
TTGATATATTTTCCACAAAATCTATTACTGCTAAGGATGTTGATATATTGCTCCTAAAACCATATTGATGGTCACTCAATAATCCATATTTTTCAATAAAGCCATCAAGTCTATTTACAAAGACTTTTTCGAGTATCTTTGAAAATTGAGGTAGCAATGATATAGGTCTATAATTTGATATAGTATGTATGTCACCACTTTTAAAGATTGGAACCACCTTGGCCATTTCATCAGGAAAAATACCAGTCAAAAAGGATTTGTTACATATATAAGTGAATGGTTTGAGGACAGAGTCAAAGACTTCTTTTATAGTTGACATGTCAATAGTATTACTATCAGTGGATTTATTTTTCTTAAACTTTCTAACCACTTCTAGCACATCACTCTCACAAACACCACCAAGGAACATTGAGTTGCTGTTTGATGGTAAATCAGAATAAGTTTCACCATCTGTAGGGAGGTCAATTTCATTAGCCAAATTACATTAACTACATTAACAAAATACTCATTAAACTAATTTACAATTTCCTCTATATAGGAGAGGAGAGGAGTGAGAGAAGTGGAGAGGAGAGGAGAGTGAGAGGAGAGTGAGAGGAGAGGAGAGGAGAGTGAGAGGAGCGGAGAGAAGTGAGAGAAGTGGAGAGGAGAGGAGAGGAGTGAGAGAAGTGGAGAGGAGAGGAGAGAGAGAGGAGAGTGAGAGAAGTGGAGAGAGGAGGGAGGAGAGTGAGAGAAGTGGAGAGGGGAGGGAGAGGAGAGGAGAGGGGAGGAGAGTGAGAGGAGAGGAAAGGAGAGTGAGAGGAGAGGAGATGAGTGAGAGAAGTGGAGAGGAGAGAGAGAGGAGAGTGAGAGAAGTGGAGAGGAGAGGAGGGAGGAGAGTGAGAGAAGTGGAGAGGGGAGGGAGAGGAGAGGAGAGGAGAGGAGAGAGGAGGAGAGTGTGAGGAGAGGAAAGGAGAACCCTTGGGAATTCTGTAAATTGCAGCATTGGTCACACTTGTCAACCCCTAACACCATTAATCACGTAGGTCAAACCAGTGGACATATCACACATTGGGGGAGGTGTGAGTGTGTGTGTGTGTGTGTGTGTGTGTGTGTGTGTGTGTGTGTGTGTGTGTGTGTGTGTGTGTGTGTGTGTGTGTGTGTGTGTGTGTGTGTGTGTGTGTGTGTGTGTGTGTGTGTGTGTGTGTGTGTGTGTGTGTGTGTGTGTGTGTGTGTGTGTGTGTGTGTGTGTGTGTGTGTGTGTGTGTGTGTGTGTGTGTGTGTGTGTGTGTGTGTGTGTGTGTGTGTGTGAGGGAGTGAGATAGTATGTGAGAATGGTATGTGAGAATGGGTTGTTTTGCTTGTCTCTTTGTGAGCGTGCGTGTGTCTGCTTATCTCAGCCTGAACTATGTTCATGCATTCTACAAGCAAGCGTGCATGCATCCGTGTGTGTGTGTATGGAGTGACCTTTGCAGCCCCCTTGCAGCCTAACCAGGCGCATGGACACACCAAGGGCTTAATTGGTTTCCGATACTAAATCTCAGGAGACCCGGTGGAAACGTCAGACTCTTACTGCCGCTGCGCTCCGAGACTGCGGAGATTTCTGGAACTATGTTTCTGTCTGAGAAACCAGAGGGGATGTATAGGCGGAAGGCCCCCCTCCCCCTTGCTCTCGCGCTCTTGCTTGTTTTTCTCTGTCGTGACTGATGTTAGGGAAAACTAAAGCTGTGATCGTATTTCGTCCTCTTTTGTCCACTGAGTCTTTTCGTTTTCCTTTATGCACTTTTTTCTCACAGGAAGCTTGAGTCCCTAGAAACTGTTCCTCCTTTCAACGGAAATCCCCGTCTGATTACTAGTTGACATACTGCAGATTCCGTTCCACAAACCCCTAACACTCACCAGAGATGCTGGCAATATTATCCCCACACCGTCTTTAACATTGTCGAGCAGCCATGATTTGACTTTTTTCTTAAAATTGTGTCGGCTACTAATGCATTTTAGCTGTGAAGGTAGCAAATTCCAATGTGTGGCTCCCCTGAATTTAGGAAGGAGGGAGGGAGGGGGAGGCGCATCAGTGACAGTCACGTCTTCAGCGCGGTGGCGGTGGAGGAGGTGGAGGTGACTCAAAGCAGGATTATTCAGCGGCTGTCACCACGTGCCCAGGGGACGCCGAGCCCAAGCCAGCCCCCTCGTCTATGAAGCCCCCGCTGCTGCGGAGACAGACAGAGCAGCATGCAGCTACTCAGGTGTGTCAGCCGCACAGAGTGGCTTCCATCTTCCTGACGCCACAACGCAATATTCTATGTGATGAGGGAAAGCCTCATATACCCAAGAGGGAACTTGCTCCAACAACAAACTGGACTGACATGAGAGAGAGTGTCAACATGACATGCTGACTAATGGAAACAGGTGAAGAAGACAAAATAACCTATGTTCCACGTGGCCGACTGTTATTTATAGGCAGAACTACTGCTCTGTAAAGGATGAGGTGTATCTTTTTTTTAGAAAACAACTCGAGCTTTGGTGAAGGCCAGTAAAAAGGGGTAATTTGGAACCAACGGTTTCTCAGCTGTTCATCCGTATTGATTGGGACTTTTACATAATCATTAGGACGAGCTAAACAGGCGGCAGACGTCTTTGCGGTTCCAGTTGGACTGAGTGGTTTGGCTTGGGGCTAAAGGCAGATCTAGTACATTGGAAGGAGAATAGGCAAAATGGCTATATTTACTGTATTTCTTATGAGAGTATTCCAAAAATATATTATTTATTTATATTAATTTAATATTAATATTTATTTATTATATTAATTATTTATATGGGCAGATCCCATGAGATTAAAAATGTCCTTTGCAAGAGAGATCTGTGGGTTTAGTTCAAGAAAAGAGGGAAGGGTTTAAGATATGTCATTTAGAAGACTGCTGGAGACAGTGTATAGCCTAAGCCGGTGAAGGAATAAAAGACAGTATTGTCAGCATAGATCTAAGTTCCCATCAGCAGTTGAATATGTGTCCTTTTGATAGGTAGCGTTCATTAGAAAATCTAACTATACTCCATGGAGATTATCCTTGAAATGTGTGTAGTCTATTGCTACATTAAACGGTAAGCATTCATAATCATGTTTGACATGGCATAGTACTATTTTAATGAATAATGCTTCCTCAGTGAATAGTGTCTGTCTATGTGCATAAAAGTGATTCACACCACTAGTATTTCAATTTAAGATCTTGTTCTTCCTCTACTCCTGAAGGACAGCCAACAAATAAAAACAAAGCACAGCAGTTCTGGTGAAAGCCAAATTTCACGCCCCCTTCTCACCTCCTCCCTCTCTCTCTCTCTCTCTCTCTCTCTCTCTCTCTCTCTCTCTCTCTCTCTCTCTCTCTCTCTCTCTCTCTCTCTCTCTCTCTCTCTCTCTCTCTCTCTCTCTCTCTCTCTCACACACACACACACACACACACACACACACACACACACACACACACACACACACACACACACACACACACACACACACACACACACACACACACACACACACACACACACACACACACACACACACACACACACAGGATACAAATATAGATTATACCAGCACATTTAGCATAGGCATATCATTTTTGACAATCAAATTTTTTTTGTCTTTGCCTTGTTAACAAGCAGCAGGCATTTTGTCTAGACACCTCTCCCACCAGGCCTGGCGTCAGGTACCACACCTGATAATAGACTTCTATCACAGAGCGGTCACGCAGAATCGGACCCAATCAGACACAGGATTGACCACAGGCTGTTTATTTTCTACCATCATCAACGTCATTAGCACAGTAAAGTCCTCAGAGGTGGTGACATGCACCTGTGTCGCTGCCAGATTTGTATTGAGGGTTACATTTTCATTGACAAAAAACAGCCGGTCTTTAAGTCACTATAAACAGATATTGGACATGGGAGCAAGTTTGTGAGAATAGGAAGGGCACCTTATCAAACGTATTCTTTGAGTTAGATAGTGAATATGGTATGTTCTCTAGCTGTAGATTACCAAGTTTCACACAAGATATCTGTCAGATTGGAGGCTCCAGCATAGGGTCGCGGGATTAAATTGGTATTTGAATGTTGTTACATTATCCGGGGATTGTTTAAATAGTCGCTAATCCCCCATTGTTGGCGGATCACCGAAGCACACAGACGGCGTACCAAACGGGGTGTTATAAGCGGGTGTGAGGTGGATGGGTGGACGGTATAGTTGGCATGTCCCGGCCTGGCAGATGGTTGATGGATGTTGGAACAGCAGGACCTGGGGATCACAGCCAGGCTAATGGTGGCAAAAGGCTAAATGATGACTGCAGACATGAGATAAATCATACTACCGCGTGATGCCTATGGACCCTGAAAATGTTTGCAGAGGGATTTTGTGGGGCCCAATTAGTGTCGGTTATGCACATAATTCATGTAGCCTATTGTCTAGTGAATTGTGCCCGCTGTGAGAGCGGGGGAACATTGTTGTGCGTATCGCTGTGACAGCGCCGTGCTGAACATCTGGTATTTCCCCCCGACTTTCTGTTGAAAGCGTGCTGGGCTGTCGTGACTCCTCACAACCCAGCAGCGTGCACTGATATTAGACATTCCTATTACACATGGCTCTTCAGTGGTTCACACCCTGTCCAATAGCAGTATGACCTGCGATGTGAGGAATCGCAAGATATTATTATCAAGATGTTATCAGGGGTGACAGTGACTCAGGAGGTAGAGTGGTCGTCCGTTAATCAGAAGGTTCCGGTTCAATTCCAGCTCCTCCCGGCAGTGCGTCAAAGTGTCCTTGAGCAAGACACTTAACCCCTAACTGCTCCGGATGAGCAGGTTGGCACCTTGCATGGTCACCTCCGCCGTCGGTGTGTGAATGAATGGGGGAATGTGAGGCATACATTGTAAAGCGCTTTGGATTAAAAAGAAATACGCTATATAAATGCAGTCCATTTACCATTTATTATACAGTTGCAAAGTATACAGCATGGTATATTTGGTAGGTTGTGGTAGGGGTGAAAACGATACATGATATCGCCATACATCGCGATGCAAAGATGTGACGATGTGCATCGTGGAAATGAAAAAGATTGATCGCAATAGCTGCTGTCATGTTTTGACTTCGCTATTTTCAGCGCCATACTGTACTGTACGTCACGCTGCCAGCTGCATACTGTGAGGGGCGGGTGTGGAAGTAACGTTATCAGACGCAACAACATGGCGGCAGCCGATGCAGGTGAACACACTGGAGTCAACATAGCTGAAGTGTTGAAATCGGCTGTTCTGGAGTGGGATCGTGAAAGGGCTGATCACGGCATCGCTGCAGTTACAGATGATGCACGCAACGTGGATGTAGCAGTGAGAGGCCGGGCTAGTGCTCTCACATTAATCCTTGCTACAGAAGCAGGTTTGAGTCGTTTTACTTGGTCGAGTGAGGCAGGTAGCAGCCTTCTTCCGCCGAAGATCCACAGCCACCACTGTATTCACCTACAAACTGCTGGAGCTTCCATCTCACAAACTAATCGTGGACGTACTAAAACGATGCAGCCACAGCAGCAGCTCTTGTGGGTACAAAAGTACGACGAAATTCCCATGAAATGGCTGGCTCTGGACTTATATGTGTATGCATTTGCTGAGGACATAGTGAGGCTTCTTAAACCTCTGAAAACAGTCACGACCATGCAAGACAGTGTCTCTCATTGTTCCCCTGAAACATAGAGATAGAGCAGAGCACGGCATCCAACATGAAGAGAGAGAGAGAGAGTGAATTGTTAAATCATATACAGCATAGTATACAGTGGCTACAAATTGCAGTGTGGAGTTTCCAATAATCAGTATAGTGTAGTTGGGGTGTGTTGCTGTGCAAGGTACCATACCAATTCAAGCTATGAGTTAGTATTCAGTAGAGACACGGCCTGTGGGATGAGACTGTTCGTCACCTGCCTGCCTTGGTTTCTATGCTGCGGTACTGGTGGTCAGACCACAGTGGGGAGAACAGTTCATGTTCAGGGTGACTGGGGTCTCAGTGGAGAGAACAGTTCAGGGTGACTGAGGTCTCAGTGGAGAGAACAGTTCAGGATGACTGGGGTCTCAGTGGAGAGAACAGTTCAGGATGACTGGGGTCTCAGTGGAGAGAACAGTTCAGGGTGACTGAGGTCTCAGTGGAGAGAACAGTTCAGGGTGACTGGGGTCTCAGTGGAGAGAACAGTTCAGGGTGACTGAGGTCTCAGTGGAGAGAACAGTTCAGGATGACTGGGGTCTCAGTGGAGAGACCAGTTCAGGGTGACTGGGGTCTCAGTGGAGAGAACAGTTCAGGGTGACTGGGGTCTCAGTAGAGAGAACAGTTCAGGGTGACTGGGGTCTCAGTAGAGAGAACAGTTCAGGATGACTGGGGTCTCAGTGAGGAGAACAGTTCAGGGTGACTGGGGTCTCAGTGGAGAGAACAGTTCAGGGTGACTGGGGTCTCAGTAGAGAGAACAGTTCAGGATGACTGGGGTCTCAGTGAGGAGAACAGTTCAGGGTGACTGGGGTCTCAGTAGAGAGAACAGTTCAGGGTGACTGGGGTCTCAGTGGAGAGAACAGTTCAGGATGACTGGGGTCTCAGTGGAGAGAACAGTTCAGGGTGACTGAGGTCTCAGTAGAGAGAACAGTTCAGGGTGACTGGGGTCTCAGTAGAGAGAACAGTTCAGGGTGACTGAGGTCTCAGTGGAGAGAACAGTTCAGGGTGACTGAGGTCTCAGTGGAGAGAACAGTTCAGGATGACTGGGGTCTCAGTGGAGAGAACAGTTCAGGATGACTGGGGTCTCAGTAGAGAGAACAGTTCAGGATGACTGGGGTCTCAGTGGAGAGAACAGTTCAGGGTGACTGAGGTATCAGTAGAGAGAACAGTTCAGGGTGACTGAGGTCTCAGTGGAGAGAACAGTTCAGGATGACTGAGGTCTCAGTGGAGAGAACAGTTCAGGATGACTGGGGTCTCAGTAGAGAGAACAGTTCAGGATGACTGGGGTCTCAGTGAGGAGAACAGTTCAGGGTGACTGGGGTCTCAGTGAGGAGAACAGTTCAGGGTGACTGAGGTCTCAGTGGAGAGAACAGTTCAGGGTGACTGGGGTCTCAGTGAGGAGAACAGTTCAGGGTGACTGAGGTCTCAGTGGAGAGAACAGTTCAGGATGACTGGGGTCTCAGTGGAGAGAGAACAGTTCAGGGTGACTGGGGTCTCAGTGAGGAGAACAGTTCATACCAAGAGTGACGGGGGTCTTGGAGTGCTCCTTGCTCTGACACCTGGTCTGGTAGATCTCAATGGACGGAATGGCATTTCGGTCCTGTGCAGTGGTGTTGCCATACCACACAGTAACAGCATGATGCTCTCTGTGGTGCCTCAATAGAAATGAACAAGCCACTGTGTGCTGGCAGTGCCGCATGTTCTCAGGCACTATAGAGGGGGTAGAGTGTGTGTTCTCTTCAGCATGGCGTCAGTGTCGTGGTTTTTGGCTATCTTACAAATACTACAAAGTTCTTCAAGGACACTGCCCGGTTGTTTGTGTCTCAGGATCACATGGACTTGTTCTGAAAGCCAGTGCTGTCACCACGTCCTGTATACATTGTTACATAAACCATGCATGTCCATTATGCCATAGAAGCCAAACAAGACCAGGACAAAGCCCAGTGTCTGGGATGAATAAAGCTAGGCCTCTATGCGTGTCAGCATAGAGAGAGAGAGAGGGAAAACACAGCCTTGGCATTGCTTTCTACAACATGTTGTCTCTCTTTGTTATTGCACAGACCTCCCCCTTAGTCTAGCTGGAATGTCCCCTAATAAATCCAATTGGTTCTGGTTGGAATTATTATCACCACCAGGCAGTACGCCTGAAGGAGATCATGCATTTGGTCTTGTATGTCTGTGTGTGTCGGGCAACAACAAGTATTTTATTTTAATTTATTTCCATCATTGTCCATTGAAATATTACATTGACTTTAAAGGTACACATTGTGCATGCCAGAGGGTGATACTACACAGCTCTCTTGCACCTGTTTACAACATGTCATAGTGAATCTATTTAACGTTCGGGGGACCACATACGGGCCGCCACGCCCGTGGGCGGAACACATGCACGTCGCGGTACTTTGCCCATAGCAAAGCATGTGAGCAGAGACGCCTTGTTTACTTTTGCTGGACCGTGGCTGACAGCAGCAAACACTCAAAAGTTTGGCTGAGCTTTGCAAAAAAAGCTGGAGTACAGCATAACGTAATACCTGCAGCAAGACACATTTGTGCAAGCAAGGAAGCACCTCCACTATGATTCCCTTTGCTTCAATGCTCCCTGCACCATTTTTGATGTGTTGCAGTCTCCCAGTCATATTCCCAGGTAAGGTTACAGTTAGCGGTAGCAACGTCATTGCTTCATACGCAAGTTATCTCCTGTGTTTGGCACAGCGCTAACATAGAGTGGAGAGAGGTCTGGCTATGCGAGTCACTTGAGGCTTAGGCTAAGCTTCTTCCCCCAGGCCATCAGAGCCTTGAACAATGAACATTGAGAGACACAGAAACTGAACTATCACACACAAGCACACACAAGCACATACACGACACGCACGCTGAGCACGCTCACACACTAGCAGCCACTTTAACACTCATGCCGCACACACGCACACTTATGGCCAGAGGAAAGGCCACTTTAAATTAGTATAACATCAGGAACAGTGTATTGCACTACTAAAGCTACCTAGCATGTCCTATATGCTCTGTAAATACTATGTACAGATACCGAGATGGCACACCATGTACCTGTTTATTGCACTGTTGTTTTATTGGATTCTATTAATATGTTGTACCACTGTATTTTTATTGGATTCTATTATATGTTGTACGGTTGTACCACTGTATTGCACATCGTCGCGGGCAAGACCAGCCGCATTTCATTGTATACCTGTATGCCGTGACAATTAAAACTCTTGACTTGACTTGACTTGACTTGAGTGTAACATCCATAACTAAAATCAAACATACCCGTTTGTTACATGAAAGGTTAGCTTCTTTCCGTTCCACAAAATAGTCTGAGGCCGTCCATTAACACTGTGGGTGCCAAAAACGAGTGAAGTCGTTTCTGGGCCCATGTCGTTCAGTGCCAAAAACGATGTAAGTCGTTTCTGGGTAGTTTTTCCTTTTCTTCGATATTTTCATAGGGAATGAGTCTGAGGTCGCCAAGGTGCAATACGGGCCGCATCCAACTAGACGGCGGTATTGAGCACCCTTTGAAACCTTGTATCTTGGCCTGTGGGTCGATCTAATGGGTCCGGGTAGTTTTTTCTTTTTGCTCAAGCTCAGCGGTTATAACGGTCGGATTGAGAAGAATCAAATGCTCCCGACGCATGATGTGTGGTGGATTATGTTGGCGACACGATTGACATCACTACTTGGAATCGCGATCAGATAATTGGAATATTCTTTTTGGGGTACATCCTAGTCAAGGTAAGGGCTATATGATATCAATCCTGCGTTGATCCAAGCATGTCTTCAGCTCGATCCCAACGTGTGTCTGTAACGTTAGTCCACAACATATGCCGTTGGTGGCAATCAAAGCATCAAAAAACGACCCCCCCCCCCCCCCCCCTTTCATGCATTCATGATGAAACATAATACCTATGATATAGATTTGATTTGAGAATAATAGCGGGTCCAGGCAAGAAACGACAACGGTTATAGTATAATAAAAACATACTTATATTCACCATGGTATAACGCGCGAATGTATGCATGGGAAAAAAATCTCTTTTTTGCATCTTGACCGGAAGAAAGTCACTGGCAAATGACCATAGTATTGTATCCATAGCTATAATATAGAATATAGTTATAGCTCTACAAACAAGGTGACGGATTCCTATCTATCTAGCGGTGGCGTTGCTACAGAGGGCTGTGTCTAATGGCTGGCACTGAAAGTGTTAATAGCCGGTGGCAACTAGTGGATGCAATGTAGACCCGCTTACATTTGGTTCGATCTTCAACAGCAGCAATAAAACTGTATGTCACTATGATGGGTACATTTTGTACGGATCCGTATGGATCTGAAAATTATGGGCTCATTGTGGGCTCATTTTGCATTTCTGATGGGATGCAGGCATTTTGAATGGCAGACACAGGCTACCTACCGAATGATGGAGAGTGCACCTTTCTTGTTAGATAAGTCTCTGGGGGCTGGAATCTGTTCAGTGTACTAACGCAGAGCCCAGCATATTGCATTATTTTGTCATGGGGGTGAAGGGAGGAAGTTTGGCTGGAATGGAAACAGCTAGAGGGGGACATATGTCTTTTGGCAGCAGCAGTGGAGTAGCTACAGGCTGCCCATAGTCCTCTTATGAATGATTTAATTCTGGTCCCCATTGGGACTGTCAAAAGTCCCCCCATGGGGCCTTCCTCTCTGAGGCCCCCAGAGGGCCCTGGCTGAGGGCCAAAGGGGGAACTTAACACTATCGAGTTCCCCTCTACCCAAACACATTGCACAGGGTAAAGTGACTGCAGCAGGGCCCATGAGGGGAGGATTGGACAGAGTTGATTTCAGCTAGATGTGTGTGCATCTCCCTATTTGAATGTGTGAGTATGCAACCAACAGACGAATGCTGTTAGCAGCAACACTTGATTTTATTTGGCACCTCCTAGAGACCTTTTCAGTCTAACGACAGACAATTAGAGCTTCTAATTACTTGCATAATTACTGTATTTATGTACCTGTTTTTAGAGCCACCTCTGAAACAGCGCCTTGATTGACAGCTAGAAGCGAACGTGGTTCATGAGCATTACCAATTAATGTCTGAGTCAGAGAGAGGGGGTGGGAGAAAGGGCCGGAATACCTACAGGGTGCTGGGAAGGACATGGTGGAATCGCAAACTTCAGCTAAGCTTTGAGTCTGTTATATTAAGCTCTTTACTTAGTCACTTGTGCTGCTGTTATACTGGAGAAGTTATAAAACACTGACTCCGTGGCAGAGACCCTCGTCCATGCCTTCATCACCTCCCGCCTTGACTACTGTAATGGACTACTGTCTGTCTGGGGTACCAGCTTCAGTATGTGCAGAACTCAGCTGCCATGCAGGATTCTCACCTGCACCAAGCCCTGGCAGCACATCACCCCCACCCTCAACCACTGGCTCCCAGTCAAGTCTCGTAACCCATTATAAGATCCTCGTCCTTACCTACAAATCCCTCCATGCCCTTTCCCCCCAATACCTATCTAATCTGACCTCCTCTACCCCTACACTCCCTCCTGGAGGCTGCAATCCTGAGACACGGATCTGCTCTCCATCCCCCACATCAGCCTATAAACCTTTGGGAACAGAGCCTTCAGTGTGGCAGCCCCCACCCTCTGGGACTCTCATCCTTGGACTCCTTTAAGACAGCCCTGAACAACTACCTGATCATGAAGGCCTACGGCCAGGGCCGTATTAACGTCCGGGCCGCGGCCCGTGGGCCTCTAGTGATGAGGGTCCTCAAAAAATAAAATATATATATATATATATTTTTTTTTTGTTTGTTTGGAGGCCCCTCGTCACAAGAGGCCCCAAATTATTATTATTATTTTTTAAACTTTAATTCTTAATTTTTTTGGAGGCCCCTCGTCACTACAGGCCTTTTGGAGGCCCCTCGTCACAAGAGGCCCCACATTTTTATTATTATTTTTTTAACTTTTATTTTTTATTTTTTGGAGGCCCCTCGTCACTAGAGGCCCCAAATAATTATTATAATTTTTTTTACTTTTATTTAAAAAAAATTTGGAGGCCCCTCGTCACTAGAGGCCCCACATTTAAATTTTTTTTTCTTATTTTGGAGATCGATGTCATACTGTGACACTGAAATGAAAACATATTTCATCAACAAAAATATTTAGTCAACAAAAATATGTCATCAACTAAAATATACAGTACGTCACACCCTGCTGTCTGCAAGTGGCTAATCTTGAGTATTTTTTCTCCTCTTCATAAGAGTTTGAGGTTTTCCGTTTGAGGTAAAAACAGCAATAAAAAGTCAAAACTTGCATCTCCACATCCCAGCCCCGACACCTGAATACTTTTACCAACGGATTTCCAGTTCCGCGTTCGCGTTCTGCGCTCTGATTGGCCACTGATGTTTCTGGTAGCACCAATCGTGTGACGCCTCTTTCTTTCACCGGTTAAGCTTAGGCACTCTTTCGAAGTTATCGCGAACGCGGAACTGGAAATCCGTTGGTAAAAGAATAGACACAGCCCCGACACAAATAAGGCAGATTGGGATCATTATTCATGACAGACAGCAGAGACTGATAGCGGATGTCATCGAGCTCCCTAGTGACTAGGGGGCGTTATTTCTAAACCTAGCCGCATTTCTGGCAGACGCTCTCTGATTGGCACTGACTGACGCTCTCTGATTGGCCACTGACATGTTTGCCCAATCGCGTGCCGAGCTGTGTCTTTGCCCATTTCCGCGTCGAACAGCCTGCAAACTACCTGGCGTTCTATCGCCATGCGACAAACTCTAACCTTAACCAACTTCGAAAGAGTGCCTAAGTTTAACCGTCGAAAGAACTTGCCGTCACGCTATAAGACAAACTCTAACCTTAACCAACTTCGAAATAGTGCCTAAGCTTAACCAGTGTAGAAACAGGCGTCGGCCAATCAGAGAGCGTCTTGCCAGAAATGCGGCTAGGTTTAGAAATAACGCGATTAGGGGCCTCCACTACACACTAGTAAATAAAATAAAAGAGATACGAAAAAAATATATAATCAGATCCTCATCCAGCGTTTACTTTCACAGCATCTATAGTGACTACTAGTATCATCTCATCTCTTCTCTATCTATTTTTATAAAAAATGTTGTATTGCAAATAAAAATATGATTGATTGTTTGATAATGAGGGGTGAGAGACGTTGAGTCTACGTGACACTGACGTCCAGGTCCAGTGGTCACTGTCAGGTCAGGTCAGGTGACCACTGATCGCGAGAATTGCACTTGCAAGTTGATCAAGTAGGCTAAGACTCGAGTAGTACTGTATGATCATATGACACTCAAAAAACATGGATAAAAAAGTTAAACGGTGGGAAAGCGGAGCTGCTAAGTTAAAATCTAAACAGGAAAGGGACAGAAAGAGCGCGTTACTTCGGCAAAGCATACCAACTATCTCTACTTGTTTCACCCCATCAGGTAAGACTAAGGAGGACCTGGAGGAGGATAGCCCCCTCCCCCTGGCTAGCACTAGTAGTATACGCAGCAACGTCGTTAAAGAGGCTGAGCCAGGCGCCGTGGGCAGAGAGGACGAGAATGCTAATGTTATTATTATTGATGCTAGCGACAGAGAAGAGGCAGCGGCAGCCTCTAGTTCAGCCGGCCCACCACCACCAGTGGCTGCCACCTGCTCGTATACGCCCGCCGCATCTCCACAGCCCAGCCCCAACACCAACACGAATGACTCTGACTCTGAGGCAGACCGCGATGATGACAGCCCGCCGCCGGCGGTGCTTGAACATGAAAACCAGGAGGATTGGTTGGACAATGTTATGGATCCAGCTTTATGGGAAGACACGAGCAGCGATAGGATCAAATCTGTGCTTATTGAGAGAGGTGCGTGCAGCATATCTTGTTATAATAATATCATATATTTGCATATCGTATATGTCACAAATGTAACAGTACTATACCTGTATGTCATGTATGTCCCTATGCCATAAATGTCATGATGATGTCATATATGTTGTGTGTCAGTCATAATTTAAATCCGCCCTAAAAACATGGCTCAGCAGAAACTCAAATTGGCCTTAATGTGGTTTTTAGCTCTTTTATCATAACTTGCTTTTATTTCTCTTTATCATGAGTTGCTTTTAAGGGTTTGCGGATTTTCTTTTAACATTAGTTGACTGTATGAGTTGTCAGGTTAGGTGTTATTGTACTAATTTTTAGGATGTGTCCTGTCTAGTGTACATGTCCATTTGTGTTTTTGTGCCTTTTATGTTGCATGTATGGACCACAATGGAAACAAGCCTTGGCTTTATTGTGTTTTATCCATTTTTTACTGTTATTGTTTGTCTTTCAAATGTTTGTCCTACGATTGTGTCAAAATAAAGTATTCAATCAATTATTCAATCAATCAACTATGAATTGAAAATGGGGGACCCTGATGTAAACAAGACAAACGTCTTTCTCTGGTCTGCATCCCCTTAACAATTGTGTGTATTGATTTGAGCCGTACTGTATTGTACCCATTCTGCAATCTGTTAAATAAAGTTTTCATTCATTCATTCATTCATTCACAGACACTGCAAGCAAAACTGTACATTGGAATATTGACAAAACCATACTTGGTCATTTACTGTACATTGGAGGGGGTTGTGTTAGGATATTTACAGGGGCCAGTTTCGAATTGCAGTCTCCCGTAGGTGTTCTTTGAGAGTGTTTTTGAAAGTGGGTAGTGATTCACATTCCTTTACAGCTTTGGGTAGGGCGTTCCACATTGATGTGGCATAATTGCGAAACGTGTTTAGTCCCTTGTTTGAGCCGAATCTGGGTTTAACATGATTTGTGGAGCTCCCTCTGGTGTTGTGATCGTGGTATTCACTGACCTTTGGGAAGTATTTTGACATGTACATGGGTACCTTGGTCGTGTAGTGTATCTTGTAGACCAGGCCCATTGCAAGTTGCTGTACTCTGTCATCTACTCTAAGCCATCCTAGGTTGTCAAAGTGGGCAGGGGTGATCAAAGTCCTTTTAGCTTGGCCCTCAGAGCCCACCACTTCTAAATATTCTATATATTTTTTAAAGTGACATATAAAAACGCCACTGTGCGTGCGTGCACGTGTATGTGTGTATGGGGGGGCCTCCACAAGAATCTGGCCCAGGGGCCTCTGAAGTCTTAATCTGGCCTTGCCTATGGCCTCTAGTCGTCTCCCTCATCATAATCATAGATAAAAGCATAGAGCAAAAAATACATATACAATACATATTCTAAACATAATAGTGCAAAAAGTGCAAATACAAATAAGTGCAAGGGTTCAGATAGAAATAAAAAAGAAAGATAAAAGAAAGAAAAGTGAAGCAGATTACAAAAGGGACTAAACGTAGCAACCTAGGAGGCAGGCTCAGCTCTGGTCAAAGGTCAGGGAGAAGAGATGAGTCTTTAGCCAGGACTTGAAGACCTCTAGGGTCTGGGCTGACCTGATGTGGAGGGGGAGGCTATTTCACATTTAGGAGCGGCTATGGAAAAGGCTCTGTCCCCTCTGGTTTTGAGCCTAGACCTGGGTACATTTAGCAGGAGTTGGTCGGCTGACCTTAGGGCACTGGATGTGGTGTGGTGACGCAGGAGCTCGGTCAGGTACTGTGGGGCCAGCCCATTTAGGGATTTAAAAACAGTTAAAAGTAGTTTAGAATCAATGCAGTGACAGATGGGAGTCAGTGAGGCAGGACTGGGGTGATTTTTTTGTGCTTGTGAGGAGTCGGGCAGCCGCATTTTGGACGAGCTGCCTCACTGTTGTGATGAAAGTGTGGATCACTCTCTCCAGGTTGCTCTGGGAGAGATAGGCCATGGAAAAAGCTGTTCCTAACCACTGAACTGACCTGTTTGGTGAATTTAAAGATTTATTTTTAGCGTTTATCGCTTTTCATGGTCAGACATGACCGACAGATGAGGAGAGGATGAACGGGAGAAGAGGCGGGGAAGACATGCAACAAATGGAAGTCACCGGGCGTGGGAGGCGAACCCGGGACGGCCGCTTCGCGACGCAGCACGATATACATGGTGTGTGCTACTAGAGCGCCCCACTGTTTGGTGAATTTAAAGGCACTGTCAAAGATCACTCTGAGGTTTCTAACGGAGGACCGGATGTTAGAGCTCAGAGGACACAGCGTTGGCAAATGGAACTGGAGAGGTGTCGCCAAAAATTATGATCTCGGTCTTGAGGAAGGTTGAGGAAGTTAGCACTCATGCATGCTTTGATGTCGGTTACAGTGGCGTAACTTTGTTGCTAGTGGTGGGGGGGACATATTAGGGGGCGTGGTCAGTGACGTACCTATTTTTTTTTTCTAATACCAGGTGTGCAATACGCATTTTCCCAGGCGGTGGCGCCTCTTGTAAGAGGTGGTCATCGTGGAGCCAGGGCTTGTCCGGCTGCACGTCCGCTAATTTAATATAATGATACTAGTGAAAAATGTTTAACTCTGTCAAAATAAACGAGCTGCATAGGCATAATAAACTGTAAGCGACATATACATGTCTTTTTTCTATTATAAAATGCCTCTCGAGACTCGGGTGCATAACACATAACAGATCAGTCATTTGATTGTAATGCAGGTGCTCGCATTATAAATCGAATGTATTATTATTATTATAACACATGAACAGATCAGTAGGGTGGGCATTTGATTTCCGGCACCTCGGCGGGTGTATTAGAAATCGAATGTATTATTATTATTATAACATATGAACAGATCAGTAGGGTGGGCATTTGATTTGTAGCACCTCGGTGGGTGTATTATAAATCGAATGTATTATTATTATTAAAACACAACTCACCATAATGCAGCCCTGCCCATTTTTTCGGATCCTCCAAAATCCCAACTTTGAAACATGTCCTTGTCAAATGTCCACTCGCATTGAATGCAACTACTTTATCTTCTGCGACTTGAACACAGTTGCGTCATTACCGCGTGTTGCCATGTCAACACACGAGAGTCACCTGTTGCGATAAACCCATATTTTAAGTATGGTATTTCCCCGTTGCAAAGAAGCTATCAAAGACGTTTGTTTTGTTTTTTTTAACACATTTTTGCAAGCGTTCGCTCACAACTACGTTGCTTACAGTCGACTGACCTGTGATGGCAGGTAGTGCCATCACCAGGTATAATGTTCGGGCGGAACTCTTGTTCCTAACAATAGTTCCGTGGGTGAATTATGTACAATTAACAATCACTACATGTACTACATGTACGTTATTATTATGCAAAGACGAGTACTGTAGCGAGTCACAGTGCTGGCCGCGCGGTCGCCGTGGTCGAGTGCATGTATTATCTTTGAACGGTAAAAACGTGGGGGCGACAATAAGTGCATTCTGAAATCATGCGGGGGACTTTTCCCGGGGACCCCCCCCCCCTAAGTTACGCCCCTGGTCGGTTAGACCAGGGGTTCCCAACCTTTTTTCCCCCAGGGACCCCCAAACATCTCTGATGAAATTCCTGGACCCCCCTCCTAATAAAATACCATAAAATACTTATTTTTTTGTCATTTTAATACTTTTTTTGTCATTTTAATAACAAACTGCTTATACACAGGCATATGCATCATAATTAGACCCACTATGCTTCTTTGACTTGTGCCTTCAATCAACAAATCTCATCTTGCACCATATGTATTTCAAAATGTTGGCCAATATTCAAATCCTGTATTCATCCTCTCAAATCAGGACCTAATGGTGAACGGTTTGCATTTATGTTGAATGAAGTAAGAATCCACTGCAGTAAAAATATCCTCACCTCGAGTGGTGGTAGTAAGGTTGACTGACATGAGAATGTCCTGCTTCAGATCCTCATTTTCGATATACTGCACATAAACGATGAGCACAGCCTCGTCTGCGACAGTTGTAGTTTCATCAAGTTGTATGGCAAATGGACCCTTTCTAAGCTTTTCTGACAGCTGCTGCTCGCAATCACTTGACATCTTATCCATTCAGTCTTTCACTACATTGTTCGAGAGTGGTACTGATTTTAGTTTATCCGCCACCTGTGGGCCGCACAGTTTCTAAACCATTTTGATGCAGGCTGGTTTGATGAGCTGCTCGCCAATATTGTGCGGTTTCTTTGCTTTTGCAATTAAAAGCGAACACTCAAAGGAGGCTTCGGTAGCCTTCTGTAAATCACTGCCACCCCTGCTCCACGCTACTCTAACATCAAAGGGCTTGTTCGCCTTAAGAGACTGTTCTTTCCTCCGAAAAAAGTCCGGATCCTTCCCAACGGTTTCTGGGTGCTTAGACGCCTGATATCTCTTCAGCTTGCTGGGCTTCAGGCTCGAGTTTGCCAACTTTTCTCCACAAATCACACACTCAGGTCGTTTGTCTGGTCCCTCAGTGAAGCCCATGGTGATGTAATTTTCGCGATTGCTGTAGGTCCTAACTTTTTTTGCAGATGAGCTGCCGTTATCTCCTTTTCGTTTGTCACACATTTTCGCCTCTGCAGACGAGCCGAGAAAGTTAACTAGCGCGCTAGGCTAGCTACGAAAGTGATACAGTCAACTGATTCGCGTTTTAGCGGCTACCCGGTAGCCTACTGTTAACGTTCAAAAATCATGTCTAGATGTTTATTTATTTATCTTTATTTTTTATTGTAGTTGAGAGACTATTCATGCTTCTGATGATAAAAATATACTAATTAAATATTTCTCTGAAAGAAAAAAAATAATAAAAAAAAAATAAAAAAAAATAACTCAAATCATCTGTGGTCTGGCGGACCCCCAGGGGGTCCGCGGACCCCAGGTTGGGAATCACTGGGTTAGACAGTCAAGCAGTGGCTGCAGTGTGACCTGTCCTGTAGCCTTAAGCGGTAGGTAGATCTGTACATCATTTGTGACCTGTCCTGTAGCCTTAAGAGGTAGGTAGATCTGTACATCATCTGCAGAGCAGTGGAAGGATATGTTGTGCTTGGCAGTAAGAAGAGGATGGGACCTAAGATTGACCCTTGAGGAACCCCACAGGTAAGGGGGGCCATGGAAGAGAGGAAGTCTCCTAGCTGCACAGAGAAACTCTGGTCGGTTAGGTAGGACTGAAACCAACTTAATGAGATGCCCACATACTGCTCTAGCCATGACAGTAGGATCCTGTGATCCACCATATTGAAGTCCTTTATTGTTATTATTATTTATTTAACTTATGTCTTATGTGTCTTTTTTGTTGCTTTGTAAAGCGTCCTTGGGTTGATCTTGAAAGGCGCAATATAAATCCAAGCTATTATTATTATTATTATTATTAGTATATCACACTGAATTCCAGTTCTACAGTCATGCTTATCATAGTTCATCACTATACTGTAGTTCACAGTTCTGCAGTGCTGCATGCTACAGTGAAGTGGGTCCACTTAAAGCTTACGTTTCTGAGAAGAATTTGCTAGTTTCGCCGCACCGCACGCCACTAACAAGTTGTCTCGGTTTCCAATTTCAAACATAATTCGTAGTTCTGCCACTTGCCTGGGGGACGGGGGTCAGTGTTTTCCTCCAGATTGAAGTGCTGAGTCTGTGAAGTCAAAGTGTGGTTGATTATTTTCCCCTGGAGTTCAGTGAGTGCATGTTGGGGGGGGGGGGGGGGGGGTCAGCTCTGGCCGGTGTGAGCGTGTCTGTCTGCCGGGCGGTAGAGGCCTTCCACCACTGCTCCAGTCTCCCCTGTATAATCATCTCCACGTCTTTCGCCACCAGCGGTCACGGTTTGCTCGACGCTGACAGTCCCGCCCACCAAGACGTCTCTCTCTCCCTCGACAACTGGAGCATCTGCTCACAAATCTGTCTGTGTGCTATTAATGATGCTTCTCTGCTCTCCAGACTCACGTCCGAGTGCTGATGTGGGGGAAACGTGACGTATGGTTTGAGCTTGTGGTGGACATCGAGTGATGTGCCTTTAAAGAGCCTTAAAGATAATCCTTTACAATACCGCACACACAACGTCTTGTTAGATGCACTGGTCCCTGCGGGCAGTAAACCAGTGAATCTAGTCCAAACCAGTCCACCTCAGGGGCTTATCCACTCCATCACTCCACTCCATCACTTTTAAGAATGCATTTATTTGTGGTATGACTATTTCTATTTCTAAGGAATCCCAGCTTCAGGTTTCATACTGTAAGCACTATGCAACTGATCATCACACGTGATTATTACACCTTATTAACCATTTGCATGTGTGTATGTCTGTGTGTGTAACTATAATAACTTGCACATTTCTTATCCGATTTGACTCAAACTTGACTAATATGTTGACAGTTAGACAAGGGCTTACAGCCATCTGTACTATTGGATTTGGACCAGTCAAAGATCCCCAGCGCTGATTGAGGTCAAAGGTTATTGGTACCACATACCAAGATGGCCACTGACGAGATTTCTGACTGAGGGATGCTAGGTGATGTGTTTGATGTGAGATATACTCACGAATACACTATTGGAATGAGTCTCCTCAATGCATTCGGTATGGTATCCTCCTGAACATCCACAGCAGGGCAGGTCAACTGGCAGCATGGGTGCAGTGTCATTATAGGTGACTTCATGATTTAGCACGCAGCAGTCAACACTAAACTCCCAAAGGAAACCTCCCTCCTGCTTTATGACTCACTCCCTCACCCCCGCACACGTCTGTCGTGTCAGCGTCTGAGCCCGCTTGAAGTGGAGGATGACACGTTGGTACTGTATTATTAGAATTGCTGTAATTGTGGCCTTTCCACTGTCCGGCCCGCGTCTATATTTTCTACAACGGAGTTCGGCGATTTGCGAATCTGATTGGCCGCTGACGTTTCTGGTCATGTGACATGTGCGCCTAATAGCGTGACGAGCTGTGTCTTTGCCCATTTCCGCGTCGAACAGCCTGCAAAGCACCTGGCGTTCTATCGCCATGCTCTAAGACAAACTCTAACCTTAACCAACTTCGAAAGAGTGCCTAAGCTTAACCGTCGGAATCAGGGCAGGCGTTCTATCGCCATGCTCTAAGACAAACTCTAACATTAACCGACTTCGAACGAGCGCCTAAGCCTAACCAGTGTAGAAACTTGCGGTCCCACGATTGGGCGTACATGTCACATGACCAGAAATGACACTGGCCAATCAGATTCGCAAATCGCTGAACTCCGTTGTAGAAAAATAACAGGCGTCCGGCCCTGTGAGCAGCGACATGGAACGTCCTCTCAGACCAGAGGGTTCAAATTGCCCCCCCCCTGTCATCTGGGTGTCAGGACCTGGCCGATTAAAAACTCATTATTGTCAATTTGTCGTGTGTGTCATTCCATATTATACAATCGCATGCACATTTCTTGATTCTGATTGGCTGAAACAGTGAAGTTGCCGGTTGTTATTTAGTATAACTCCACGTGACGCCAGATCCCTCCCACAACCGAATTACTTTGTTTTTTTCTGTCTGAATCAATCCGCCATAGATAGAAAAATGGAATTATGAATAGCTTTTGAACAAATCCTCCAAAAAAGATACACTCAACTGGAATATGTTAGTTCGTTACATACACATGGATTATGTAATGGATTAGTCATGACTCATTGTGAAACAAAAGAAAAATCGTGGAGAAAAAAAAAATTCAGACGTTTATTTTATTTAAAAAAAAAAATCAGATTTGATTGATTGATTGATTGATTGAAAATTGAAAATTGTATTACCAGATTGCAGAATGGGTACAATACAATACGGCTCAATACACACAATTGTTAAGGGGATGCAGACCAGAGAAAGACTTTCGTCTTGTTTACATCAGGGTCCCCCATTTTCAATTCATCATAACATATATGACATACATGACATACAGATAGACAGTACTGCTACATCTTATTTAAGAAGCTCAGTGAAGTTACCGGTTGTTATTTGATTGATTGATTGATTGATTGATTGATTGATTGATTGATTGATTGATTGATTGATTGAACATTTTATTAACAGATTGCAGAATGGGTACAATACAATACGGCTCAATACACACAATTGTTAAGGGGATGCAGTCCAGAGAAAGACTTTCGTCTTGTTTACATCAGGGTCCCCCATTGTCAATGCATCATAACATATATGACATACATGACATACAGATAGACAGTACTGCTACATCTATACATTTATGACATACCAGATTTACAAATACAGTACTGTTTGTGATACAAGAAGAGTCTAAAAAAGAGGTTGGTAGGTAGGAGATTGGTAGGTGGGGTGGAGGGGGGGGGGCATTTCTTATAACACACTCCACGTGACCCCAGAACCTCAATGTAAATACATCATATTCACCCTACAAAAACAGTACTGTATTTGTAAATCTGGTATGTCATAAATGTATAGATGTAGCAGTACTGTCTATCTGGGTTTAACATGGTTTGTGGAGCTCCCTCTGGTGTCTACTAGTTCAAGTTCAAGTTTCTTTATTAGTTGACATGCAAAGATACAGAATACCTTCACATGGAATGCTTTTTTCTGTTATGCTCCTATGAGGATCATAGGACGCTTGGATCATACACATACAGCTCATTACAGTAATATTCCACAATTATTACATTTTAGATAGTAATAATGGTACAGAGCCTTGAGACAAACATATGCATATTCACCACCGCAAACAGACTGGCAGCCGTCATAGGCAGCGCCATTTACGGAAGGAGGGGGGAGTGGGTTGGGGTTGTTACAGGGCTGTAGGGGGGGGGGAGTGGGAGGGGGGGGGGAAGGTGGGGGGGAGTGCACAAGCCAAGTCCTGGGTGGGGGAGGTCTCCCTCACACGAGGCAGCCGTCAGTGCAGCGCCAATGCAGAGGAAGGGGGGGGGGGGGGGGACTAGGGATTGGGGTTGTGGGACGCCGCTCGCCACTCTTATCTCCCAGAGAGCCTTCGACTCCAGAGCTCTCGGTTCGACCTTGGTCCATGAATTTGTTTTGGCTGACTGACTGGCACAATTTATCCCAGCCACGTCCCTTTAAATTTGATTTGAATAGAGTGGAATATAACTCTATTGATTTGAGTGGAGTGAGTTTTAACAACTCCGTCCAAATGACTGAATGCATTATTAGTCCAAGTGTCCAAGTGTCTTATCAGTTCATTTTGGTAGATCCTGTGCGCGGTAAACAGATCCAAAATCTTCTTATTGCAGTCCAAAAGCTGGTGGATCTACTATTTGATCTACTTTCTCTGTGGATGGTTTTGTGAATAAATCTCCATTATGTTTCAATTACTGTGTGTTTACTCTATAGCAATAAGGTTGGGTGAATTCGGCCATTGTATAAAAGACATTACATCACTTGTAGTCATGTGTTATATGAATTAGATCATGCCTAGGGGGGTCTAACGACCCTCCGCTGCACGTCGGGCCTAACAACCACCCCTAGGCATGATCTAAATCCTATAACACACTCCTGTGTGTGATGTAATGCTTAATCATTCAACCCTGAAGTAATCACATCAGCTCCATAGTGACACTGACTACAGTATGTCGTCAACCGCACACTCCCTCCATTTCCTCATGATTGGGTGAATATTCATGGTTCGTAAGACAGAATGAGGGGATATGAGGTGGATGGAATCCTATTCCTGTGATCACAAAGGAGCCGTTTCAAATTATGATAACAGTTATTATGAGGAAGTTGCTTGTAAGCTGTGGAAAATTACCATCTTTCTCAGCATTTTTCAAGTAGATGTCCTAACCATCACACGTAGCTGGGGGGGGGGGGGTAGCTTAGGATGATTCCAAGGGCCCAGCACTGGGGGGGGGGGGGGCAGAAATATATATATATTTTTTTTTGTAGACATCACTCAGGTGTATTTATTGATGCTCTCATTGATACTATGTTTCTGAAGTGTGTGTGTGTGTGTGTGTGTGTGTGTGCGTGCGTGCGTGCGTGCGTGCATGCGTGCGTGCGTGCGTGCGTGCGTGTGTGTGTGTGTGTGAGATATATAGAGAGAGAGGGGGGGCTTTGGTAGACTATTGCATTGGTCCATTCATTGAAGATGAACGCAATGCGACATCCTTTACTAGGCTCACCCACCAACAGTGCAGGTGCTGAACTGCTGATCCGAATGTATAGGTAAAAACCATATTATGCGTTTTCATCAATAAATAAATGGCCAAAAATATTTTGGGGGCCTACAGATACATTCTTTCATGGGGCCCACAATCTACAGCTACGCCCCTGTATGTGATCACGGACACACAAACCCACACACACACACAAACCCACACACACACAACCCACACACACACACAACCCACCCACTCGTCTCTTCCTCCAGCCCAGCCCAGGGATGCGTCATCTGAAAAGAGAAGAGGCGGGAAGCGCCATCATCTTGGACATCAAACAGAGGGCGGCTCCTTTGCGGACGATTCTTTTTGACAGTGGCTGTCGGCTGGGGACAGTGGAGATTCTCACTCAAAAGCTGTCAAGCCTCCTCTTTGTTTTCCGCTGAGGAATTATGTTTCGTTTCAATGACGCAGCCCTCCGAGAGAGTTGTCAAGGCTCTTTATGAGCGCAGTGTGCACTGGCAGACTTAATTAGGAGGTTCTGTTCCTGACTCGGGCCGGGCCCAGTCCCCCAGCAACGGTTCGTTTGGACAGATCTTTCCAGAGGGGATGCTTGACTGTTATATCATCGTTTTCCCTCACAAGCTCATGCATTTATTTTGTTGACAAAGTCGGTGCCAGGCAGATGCAACACAGTCCCTCTTGATTTCTGTCTCACATTGTCTGCTGGTTGTCATATACTGTATATACTGTATATACACAACTAATGGAATAGATAGCAATACTGATTGGGTGTCAAATAGCAGTTGTGCCCATTAATACATGGTTGGGTGGGTTGCTTTCATTTAATTGTGGCTGTTGACACGGCTGATAATATAAATCAAGCACACCACTGGACTTAATCACTCGCAAACTGGAATTGACTCCTGCACTGCAGGCATAATAAAAAGAATGAGATGGAAGTCGTGCTATAAAATATAATATGCTGTGTTTATTTATATGATATAATGTGCTCTGTAGGTGCAATTATTCAAATAGCACAGTGCACTAATTTGACTACGGATGGAGAGAGGGGACATACAATGGTTGTGTTATTACCCTTTCCACCTCTCCAGCACGGACCCAGAAAGAGAAGTTCACTCTCACGGTTCATCATACAATGAGAATGTTGATTAGCGTTGGGTGTGACAGCAAGGCCACCTTTCCACAAGACATAAAAATTAGGGCCTGTCAGCATAAGTTATGGTTGATGTGTTGGCCTTTAGGAAATGGTGTGATATGTGCCCTCTGCATCCCCTCTCTACATCCCCTCTCTGCATCCCCTCTCTGCCACCCCTCCCTGCCACCCCTCGCTCCGTCTCTCGCCGCTCTGGGGTTAATGAAACGTCTTAATTGAAGAGTTGAAATGAGTGATTGTTAAACCCACACAAGCATTCCAACTCCCACCCACCCACTCGCCCCGACCTGTCAGCGGCCACCGTGTTCCTATGGGGAGCGGACCTTCCACTTATGACATATTGCTGTTCTTTGCAGTTAAACATATTTTTTTTTATAACATCTACTTCTAAACTAAGCTCTGATGTTTGCTCCTCACAAATTCCACACGGGAGAAGAGAAATGATTAGCTGTACTTCACACTTGGCCTCGTGCTGGCGAGTGCACATGCCCAGCGTCACATAGTGTGGCAGGGCAACCATATGCATATAAGGAGGTGAACGTTACTTCAGCGCATGGGACGACTGAGCACAACTCACGGAGAGTCATACGGTTAATGATATATACATGCAAACATATACACACACACACACACACACACACACACACACACACACACACACACACACACACACACACACACACACACACACACACACACACACACACACACACACACACACACCAACACGTGTGCATAGTGCATACAATTTCACACTGTGTGATATGTTGCCTGTCAGCTGACCAATAAAGAGCTGACCTTTTTCCTCTGTGATTCCCTGCTGCGGTGGTCTGCTGTCTGCCACTACTGGAGCGCTCAGCTGATTTATGACTGAACAAGAGAGGGAGAGAGACACAGAGAGAGAAAGAGAGAGAGAGAGGGGGGTGGAGGGAAAGAGGGATAGCTTGAGGGAGTAAGATGGGGTAGAGCAAAGGAGGGAGGGTGTACAGGCCATATGGGAAGAAAGAGAGAGAGCAAAGTGGAGGTACAGTAGAAACAGAGAAAGAGAGAGAGAGAGAGAGAGAGAGAGAGAGAGAGAGAGAGAGAGAGAGAGAGAGAGAGAGAGAGAGAAAGGGATTGATAAATGGATGGGGAAAGAGAGACAGATAGAGAAACACAGAAACCCCCCCACCCCTGGCCTCTATACCTCCAGATCCCTCTCTAGTCTCTACCTAACCATCCATCTCCCTCTCCACCCTCACCCCTTTATTCCTCCAGATCCCCTCTACCCAACACCCCCTCTCTCCATCCCTCTCCACCCCCTCTCTCTCCATGTTCATCCCTCCCCCCACCCCCTCTATTCCTCCTGATCCCTCACCACCCCTCCACCACCTCTCTCTCCATCTTGATCCCCCTGCCCCTCTCGTTCCATCCATCCCTCTCTCTCTCCACCACCCCACCCCCCTCTCTCCATCCTGATCTCTCTCCACCCCCCTCTCTCCATCCTGATCTCTCTCTCCATCCTGATCTCTCTCCACCCCCCTCTCTCCATCCTGATCTCTCTCTCCATCCTGATCTCTCTCTCCATCCTGATCTCTCTCCACCCCCCTCTCTCCATCCTGATCTCTCTCTCCATCCTGATCTCTCTCCACCCCCCTCTCTCCATCCTGATCTCTTTCTCCATCCTGATCTCTCTCCACCCCCCTCTCTCCATCCTGATCTCTCTCTCCATCCTGATCTCTCTCCACCCCCCTCTCTCCATCCTGATCTCTCTCTCCATCCTGATCTCTCTCCACCCCCCTCTCTCCATCCTGATCTCTATCTCCATCCTGATCTCTCTCCACCCCCCTCTCTCCATCCTGATCTCTCTCCACCCTGATCTATCTCTCCATCCTGATCTCTCTCCACCCCCCTCTCTCCATCCTGATCTCTCTCTCCATCCTGATCTCTCTCTCCATCCTGATCTCTCTCCAACCTGATCTCTCTCTCCATCCTGATCTCTCTCCATCCTGATCTCTCTCTCCATCCTGATCTCTCTCTCCATCCTGATCTCTCTCCACCCCCCTCTCTCCATCCTGCTCTCTCTCTCCATCCTGATCTCTCTCTCCATCCTGATCTCTCTCTCCATCCTGATCTCTCTCCACCCCCCTCTCTCCATCCTGATCTCTCTCTCCATCCTGATCTCTCTCCACCCCCCTCTCTCCATCCTGATCTCTCTCTCCATCCTGATCTCTCTCTCCATCCTGATCTCTCTCTCCATCGATCCTGATCTCTCTCCACCCCCCTCTCTCCATCCTGATCTCTCTCTCCATCCTGATCTCTCTCCATCCTGATCTCTCTCCATCCTGATCTCTCTCCATCCTGATCTCTCGGGATGAGCCTGAATCCGAATATGAATTTGTGAAATTTAAGTTTTTAAATTTCTGGAGAGACGCACAGCGCACTCCAGAAACACACCATTCCAAATATTATTACAAATATTCAACTACTCCAAATCATATTTGGGCAGCCTAAAATAACACACCTGATTGTGTGCAAAGGCCTGCTGTTCTACACTCTTAACAAAAATGATCTAAATGGCACTAAAAGTGGTTCTTTGGCTCTCAATCATCTACATGCCGCGTAAAAATAGATGAAAAAAATATTTAAATAAATATATAATAAAACTGGCAAAAAAGTGAATGTATACTATTACTGTTGTAAATATTATTTTTCAGTTTCTCATTGTTCATTGTTCATAAAAATTTGTTTAGTTAAAAATTTCAATAAAGAGAGAGTACAACCAAGTACTGCAACCAAGTACCGCAACCATGTACCACAATCAAGTACCACAACCAAGTACTGCAACCAAGTCCTGCAACCAAGTACTGCAACCAAGTCCTGCAACCAAGTACCACAATCAAGTACTGCAACCAAGTCCTGCAACCAAGTACTGCAACCAAGTCCTGCAACCAAGTACCACAATCAAGTACTGCAACCAAGTCCTGCAACCAAGTACTGCAACCAAGTCCTGCAACCAAGTCCTGCAATCAAGTACCACAATCAAGTACCACAATCAAGTCCCACAACCAAGTCCCGCAACCAAGTACTGCAACCAAGTCCTGCAACCAAGTCCTGCAACCAAGTCCTGCAACCAAGTACCACAATCAAGTACTGCAACCAAGTCCTGCAACCAAGTACCACAATCAAGTACCGCAACCAAGTACTGCAACCAAGTCCTGCAACCAAGTACCACAACCAAGTACTGCAACCAAGTACCGCAACCAAGTACCGCAACCAAGTACTGCAACCAAGTACTGCAACCAAGTACCACAACCAAGTACCACAATCAATTACCGCAACCAAGTACTGCAACCAAGTACCACAATCAAGTACCGCAACCAAGTACTGCAACCAAGTCCTGCAACCAAGTACCACAACCAAGTACTGCAACCAAGTACCGCAACCAAGTACCGCAACCAAGTACTGCAACCAAGTACCACAACCAAGTACCACAACCAAGTACTGCAACCAAGTACCACAACCAAGTACCGCAACCAAGTACTGCAACCAAGTCCTGCAACCAAGTACTGCAACCAAGTACTGCAACCAAGTCCCGCGGCAGGTCACAACGCCTTGCTTCCTCTTCCCTTCTGATGGCCCCTGCGTTGGGTTGCACCAGGACGTGTCCGTCAGCATGTTCCTTTAAGAAGAGGGAATGAATGCGTGTGTGTGTGTGTGTGTGTGTGTGTGTGTGTGTGTGTGTGTGTGTGTGTGTGTGTTTGTGTGCGTGTGTGTGTTCAGTTTTGCACGCAAGTTGAAAATGCGTGTGTAGCTGTGGACCTCTCATACTTTGATGTTCTTATGGAGATTCAGAATTAAAACACAGACACAGACCGACACAGCACACACACCTGCAAGCTTTTAGCTGTGAATTTCCCACTGAACTAACCCAACAAAGGAGTATAGGCACTGCAGCTACAAAAGACAGCAGAGGATCACAGGTGTGTGTGTGTGTGTGTGGGTGTGTGTGTGTCTGTGTGTGTGTGTGTGTGTGTGTGTGTGTGTGTGTGTGTGTGTGTGTGTGTGTGTCTGTGTGTGTGTGTGTGTGTGTGTCTGTGTGTGTGTGTGTGTGTGTGTGTGTGTGTGTGTGTCTGTGTGTGTGTGTGTGTGTGTGTGTGTGTGTGTGTGTGTGTGTGTGTGTGTGTGTGTGTGTGTATGTGTGTGCGCGCGTGTGTGTGGGTGGGTGGAAGCGCTATGCTTTCAAGTGCGAAGGTTTTTGTTTGCAGCTGATCAAATACAATTTACACCGAGGTCGCGGAAAGGACCGCTTGCTCTGTGAAGAAGAAGAAAGAGCAGAAGACGTGACTGTCTGGCTTGTCGAGGTAAACGCGTCACCAGTTCATATCTCTTGAGTTATTTATATATATAGTACGTCTTCAATACAAAACCCTGAATCCTCCAGGCACACAAACATGCTCTTTAAAATCTATGGGTTAGAAAGCATGGAAGCCTAGCTCACAAGGCTGAGCCCGAACGTTCGAACGTTCGTTCGTTACGTTGGCATTCGAATTATAAATCAACATTCAAATTTTACATTTTTATACAATTTTATTATTATTATTATTTTTTCATTCTGTTTAAACCAATGGGGTTTTTCTTCACAGTTGCCGATAAAGATTAGGCTATACTAATATTATAGTATTAAAACTGATGAGTTATATTCATTAAAGTCAAAGTTGATTTAATTGATTTAGTTGGGGTGGGGCTTCTCCCTGGGCTGGGTCTGCGGCTGGAAAGTAGATTTAATGTAAAAAAAAAAAAAAAAAAAAACGAATTTAATCAGATTAATCACTTTATTCAAATTAAGGATATAAAAAAGAATTAACTTTTTTTGGGGGGATTTCTTTCTTTTTTTTATTAAAGAACGATGGTTCGAACGTTCGTTCGAAAAACCCTGACGAAGTTCGAATCCCAAAAACAGGCTTCGGGGACAGCCTTAGCTCACAGGTACGCTAAAAAGAAAACGTAATCAAATAAAACAAAAGACTTGCGGTCAAATTAAATATTGATCTTAACGGTTCTGCTGTCGTACCCTGCAGTTGTTGTGTGTGTTTTTTCCCCCACTCAATTTGTTCCAGGTGCAGCGTTAGGGATAAGCTTGATCAATCCCAGTGCTGTCAACCAAAACTATTGGCCTCCTCTTCCGGGTGTTTTTTCTGAGGCCATGGTGGAGTGATTACCAGCAAACCTGAGTAAATTAGTATCGGGCCATTATTGGCAGCTCCGCTGTTCACCGAGCCAGCAGCAAGGGTTTAGAGGGAATGAGCGGCAAATTACACCTCTGATTCTGCCGATAGAAGGGAGGTTGTGGTAGTCTAATGGTTAGGCGCTGAGTCTGTGACCAAAGGGTTGCTGGTTTGAGTCACCAGACTGATCAGTGTTGGGGAAATAGTTTCACTACTTGTAATTCAACTAGTAATTTAACTACTTGTAATTCAACTAGTAGTTTAACTACATTTTGCCGTTGCCTCCTGGTAGTTCAACAAAATTATAATTAGCATAGCCAAACGACGGCGGTTCTGAGCTCTGGCAACGCCCCAGCAGTCCTCGCCAGCACATCCTCTCCCCGGGCGTCCCACTGTCCCTGGTGACTGACCCTTGTGACTGACCCTGGTGACTGACCCTGGTGACTGACCCTGGTGACTGACCCTGGTGACTGACCCTGGTGACTGACCCTGGTGACTGACCCTGGTGACTGTCCCTGGTGACTGACCCTGGTGACTGTTCCTGGTGACTGACCCTGGTTACTGACCCTGGTGACTGACCCTGGTGACTGACCCTGGTGACTGACCCTGGTGACTGACCCTGGTGACTGTCCCTGGTGACTGACCCTGGTGACTGTCCCTGGTGACTGTCCCTGGTGACTGACCCTGGTGACTGTCCCTGGTGACTGACCCTGGTTACTGTCCCTGGTGACTGACCCTGGTGACTGTCCCTGGTGACTGACCCTGGTTACTGACCCTGGTGACTGACCCTGGTGACTGTCCCTGGTGACTGACCCTGGTGACTGTCCCTGGTTACTGACCCTGGTGACTGACCCTGGTTACTGTCCCTGGTGACTGTCCCTGGTTACTGTCCCTGGTGACTGTCCCTGGTTACTGACCCTGGTGACTGACCCTGGTGACTGACCCTGGTGACTGACCCTGGTTACTGACCCTGGTTACTGACCCTGGTGACTGACCCTGGTGACTGTTACTGTCCCTGGTTACTGACCCTGGTTACTGACCCTGGTGACTGACCCTGGTGACTGACCCTGGTGACTGACCCTGGTTACTGACCCTGGTGACTGACCCTGGTGACTGACCCTGGTTACTGTCCCTGGTGACTGTCCCTGGTGACTGTCCCTGGTGACTGACCCTGGTGACTGTCCCTGGTGACTGACCCTGGTGACTGACCCTGGTGACTGACCCTGGTGACTGACCCTGGTGACTGACCCTGGTTACTGACCCTGGTGACTGTCCCTGGTGACTGACCCTGGTGACTGACCCTGGTGACTGACCCTGGTGACTGACCCTGGTGACTGACCCTGGTGACTGACCCTGGTGACTGACCCTGGTTACTGTCCCTGGTGACTGTCCCTGGTGACTGTCCCTGGTGACTGACCCTGGTGACTGTCCCTGGTGACTGACCCTGGTGACTGACCCTGGTGACTGACCCTGGTGACTGACCCTGGTGACTGACCCTGGTTACTGACCCTGGTGACTGACCCTGGTGACTGACCCTGGTGACT
>NC_140169.1:114720311-114750311 GCF_963971535.1 Notolepis coatsorum | reverse complement strand
GAACATATTTTCACTCACATAATGTCATTTAGAGTAGTTCCACATAATAGTCTCAGACCTCAAGTTTTGCAAGTAAGCTAGCTCCAACTGGAGGTCTCAAAAACTGATGCATTCAAAAAACGCCATCGGCAAATCATCATCTTACACTAGCTCCTTTTCACCAGACAACAGTCTCTCTCCACCTCCTTCTGATGGGTGAGTTTCCCCAGTATTTCGAGGCGGAGTGAGAGAAAGACCGGGACCGAGTTTCCATTAGGAGTTAATTATGTATATCCTCATAACACTTTATGTATGTGCTGCTGAGTAAAGTGTGAAAGTTGTGCTTTTTTCCCCTGTCGTGGATCTATTCATGTTTTAGCTTTTAATGGCTGTCATTGTTCCGTTCCCAAAGCTATCCTGCATGGATGACTGTGTTGATGATGTGAGTCACAAGGATAATGAAGTTGCGATGGTGCACATTAGTGGTGCAGTCAATACTGGCAGGCAGCTAGCCACTGTTAGCCCATCATCACTAATTCCTGTTGATGTTTTTCCTTTGATCTGCTGCCGTCCTGTATGGGTATGGGCCTGTGTGTGTGTGTGTGTATGTGTGTGTGTGTGTGTGTGTATGTGTGTGTGTGTGTGTGTGTGTGTGTGTGTGTGTGTGTGTGTGTGTGTGTGTGTGTGTGTGTGTGTGTGTGCGTGTGCGTGTGCGTGTGAGTGTGTGTGTGTGTGTGTGTGTGTGTGTGTGTGTGTGTGTGTGTGTGTGTGTGTGTGTGTGTGTGTTGGGGGGTGTAGACAGGTGCTGTGCTGCTGGGTTAATAACATGAGGTGTGGGTGAGGAGTGTCCTGTACCAGTATGACTGTCACTGTTCCTTCCAGGCTGAGTGTGACACAGAAAGTACATTGCTGCTGACAGGCCACTTGGGAGACAGGGGGAGACTGGGGGAGGCTGGTGGAGATTGGGGGAGGCTGGGGGAGGCTGGTGGAGATTGGGGGAGGCTGGGGGAGGCTGGTGGAGATTGGGGGAGGCTGGGGGAGGCTGGTGGAGATTGGGGGAGGCTGGGGGAGGCTGGTGGAGATTGGGGAGGCTGGTGGAGATTGGGGAGGCTGGTGGAGGCTGGTGGAGATTGGGGGAGGCTGGGGGAGGCTGGTGGAGATTGGGGAGGCTGGTGGAGGCTGGTGGAGATTGGGGAGGCTGGTGGAGGCTGGTGGAGATTGGGGAGGCTGGTGGAGGCTGGTGGAGATTGGGGGAGGCTGGTGGAGGCTGGTGGAGATTGGGGGAGGCTGGGGGAGGCTGGTGGAGATTGGGGAGGCTGGGGGAGGCTGGTGGAGATTGGGGAGGCTGGTGGAGTCAGGCTCTCTCCCTACAGGCCTTCCCTCCACCAGAGTGCTAAGTGGCTGAGAAGCGCTAGCCCACACAGTCACCAGCCTACATGGCCAGCAGGTGCCATGTACACACACACACACACACACACACACACACACACACACACACACACACACACACACACACACACACACACACACACACACACACACACACACACACACACACACACACACACACACACACACACACACACACACACACACACACACACACACACACACACACACATACACACACACACATTTTAATACTTTATTTGGTTCCACAAATTATATTACATAAACAGGGAATCAAATGTATTGGAGCCAAGCAGCACTGAACACTTAAGGGTACACATAGCACCTCCTTCTCCATGTAGCTAAGCTGCCAATAATAGCTGAGACAGAGCAATATTTGGCAATTTGTTTGGCTTTTCTTTTAGACATTGCAGCAATTCTCAGACCGGTCATGGTGCATTTGTATAGACTTCCGAATACAAGTACACTATATCTACACCTATACCCAAGGTCAGCCATCACACTGAGCAGTGGATGGTATTTGATATACTTGTCCCGGAAGGCCTGGTCCATGTACAGATCAAAGGTACAGCCTACTTCTATGACCAGCACCTCCCTGTGGCTGGTGTCAACAAAAACAACATCCGGTGTATTTGGTATGTTAGCAAAGACATCGTTGGTAAGGCCAAACCACTCTGGTTTCACTCTGGCATGTTTGTACATTGCTGCACTAGATGGTGATATGTTCCGTACCACATCAGACACAATGTCCACAATACGGTCATGACGAGCGATGTACAGGTGTTTGTATGCATTACATCCGTTTGTTATGTGTGCAATGGATTCTAGGTGTTGTGAATCCTGATGGTTTAAACAGAATGGACTGTGAGTTTGAGGATACCAAGTGGACAGATTGCATTGAGTGGGTAATACCTGCAGTCTTGCTTTGATGATACATTTTTAAACATCCTCACCAACAGCAGCATTCTTAAACACTGAGTGTGAGACCGAGTGGTCAGCAAACTCCAAACAAGCTAGCTTTCCCTGTAGTCTGAGTCCACACCAGTGCTGCCTGATCTCAGACTGCTTCATGCTAAGCAGAACCCTCCTTGCAGAGTCTCTGTGCAGTTTGACAGTCTCTTCCTGTGGTGTTGTGATGTTGGCCTTCACAACCGTCAACCACACAGGGGTCTGTGATAAGTTCATCAGAGACAGGGACTTCAGTCTGTGTGTTGGGTCTTGTCCATTTCAGCTGAACTCCAGTCTGGTTGCAGAGGTCATTGAGATCTGGCCAGTCAGACCAGACCCCGAAGCCCTTGGCCCGAGAGTCCAGTTTCCCAGAGTCTTTCTTCCTGAAGCCGAGGAAGTTATTCTGGTCTGCGGTGGCCAGGGGGATCTTCCTTCTGCGTAGATCCAGCAGGCCCTGGCCACTTCTCTGACGGTGACATCATCATTGTTAAGCATGTGGAGCAGGTGGGCTAGCCTGGTGGCTATGTAGGTCCACTCGACATTGGGGACTCCCAGCCCTCCCTCTCCACATGGGAGCAAGATCATGCCCTGTGTGGAGTGTGTGTTGAGGCCTACCCACTTTCTGACCAGCTGAACAGACAGGCCACTTGGGAGACAGGGGGAGACTGGGGGAGGCTGGTGCAGATTGGGGGAGGCTGGGGGAGGCTGGTGGAGATTGGGGGAGGCTGGTGGAGTCAGGCTCTCTCCCTACAGGCCTTCCCTCCACCAGAGTGCTAAGTGGCTGAGAAGCGCTAGCCCACACAGTCATCAGCCTACATGGCCAGCAGGTGCCATGTACACACGCATACACACACACACACACACGCACACACACACACACACACACACACACACACACACACACACACACACACACACACACACACACACACACACACACACACACACACACACACACACACACACACACACACATACACACACACACATTTTAATACTTTATTTGGTTCCACAAATTATATTACATAAACAGGGAATCAAATGTATTGGGGCCAAGCAGCACTGAACACTTAAGGGTACACATAGCACCTCCTTCTCCATGTAGCTAAGCTGCCAATAATAGCTGAGACAGAGCAATATTTGGCAATTTGTTTGGCTTTTCTTTTAGACATTGCAGCAATTCTCAGACCGGTCATGGTGCATTTGTATAGACTTCCGAATACAAGTACACTATATCTACACCTATACCCAAGGTCAGCCATCACACTGAGCAGTGGATGGTATTTGATATACTTGTCCCGGAAGGCCTGGTCCATGTACAGATCAAAGGTACAGCCTACTTCTATGACCAGCACCTCCCTGTGGCTGGTGTCAACAAAAACAACATCCGGTGTATTTGGTATGTTAGCAAAGACATCGTTGGTAAGGCCAAACCACTCTGGTTTCACTCTGGCATGTTTGTACATTGCTGCACTAGATGGTGATATGTTCCGTACCACATCAGACACAATGTCCACAATACGGTCATGACGAGCGATGTACAGGTGTTTGTATGCATTACATCCGTTTGTTATGTGTGCAATGGATTCTAGGTGTTGTGAATCCTGATGGTTTAAACAGAATGGACTGTGAGTTTGAGGATACCAAGTGGACAGATTGCATTGAGTGGGTAATACCTGCAGTCTTGCTTTGATGATACATTTTTAAACATCCTCACCAACAGCAGCATTCTTAAACACTGAGTGTGAGACCGAGTGGTCAGCAAACTCCAAACAAGCTAGCTTTCCCTGTAGTCTGAGTCCACACCAGTGCTGCCTGATCTCAGACTGCTTCATGCTAAGCAGAACCCTCCTTGCAGAGTCTCTGTGCAGTTTGACAGTCTCTTCCTGTGGTGTTGTGATGTTGGCCTTCACAACCGTCAACCACACAGGGGTCTGTGATAAGTTCATCAGAGACAGGGACTTCAGTCTGTGTGTTGGGTCTTGTCCATTTCAGCTGAACTCCAGTCTGGTTGCAGAGGTCATTGAGATCTGGCCAGTCAGACCAGACCCCGAAGCCCTTGGCCCGAGAGTCCAGTTTCCCAGAGTCTTTCTTCCTGAAGCCGAGGAAGTTATTCTGGTCTGCGGTGGCCAGGGGGATCTTCCTTCTGCGTAGATCCAGCAGGCCCTGGCCACTTCTCTGACGGTGACATCATCATTGTTAAGCATGTGGAGCAGGTGGGCTAGCCTGGTGGCTATGTAGGTCCACTCGACATTGGGGACTCCCAGCCCTCCCTCTCCACATGGGAGCAAGATCATGCCCTGTGTGGAGTGTGTGTTGAGGCCTACCCACTTTCTGACCAGCTGAACAGACAGGCCACTTGGGAGACAGGGGGAGACTGGGGGAGGCTGGTGCAGATTGGGGGAGGCTGGGGGAGGCTGGTGGAGATTGGGGGAGGCTGGTGGAGTCAGGCTCTCTCCCTACAGGCCTTCCCTCCACCAGAGTGCTAAGTGGCTGAGAAGCGCTAGCCCACACAGTCATCAGCCTACATGGCCAGCAGGTGCCATGTACACACGCATACACACACACACACACACGCACACACACACACACACACACACACACACACACACACACACACACACACACACACACACACACACACACACACACACACACACACACACACACACACACACACACACACACACACACACACACACACACACACACACACACACACACACACACCACACACACACACACACACACACACACACACACACACAGATTCACAAACATACATGCAAGTTCACATGCAAAACACTGGTCACTCATGCACACCAGCAATAAAAGACCAAAAGACACAAATTCCTGACACAGTATGGGTGTTGTGAAACATGTACTCAAGGACCCTCACACACAAAAACATGCCAGAGGGGTAGTGCCCATTTTACACACACACACACACACACACACACACACACACACACACACACACACACACACACACACACACACACACACACACACACACACACACACACACACACACACACACACACACACACACACACACACACACACACACACACACACACACACACACACACACACACACACACACACACACACACACACACACACACACACACATACCACCCCCTTCCGTTTGGCTCTAAATCTCCCATCGCTGTGGCAATGGGGCCCTCAGGCATGCCAATTGCTCCCACAATGCACCAGCTCTAATTAAATCTCACTCATAAGTCCTCTCCACTCCATCCTCATCTCCTCTCCCCATGTTTCCTCTCCTCTCCTCTCCTCTACTTTATTCATCTATTCTCTACCTTACTTTATTCTTCTCTTCTCTACTTGACTTTACTCTCCTCTACTTTACTTTACTTTACTCTACTCTCTTCTCCTCTACTTTAGTCTACTCTACTCTCTTCTCTACTTTACTATTCTCTACTTTACTTTACTCTAATCTCGTCTCCTCTCCTCTACTTTACTCTTCTCTATTTTACTTTACTTTACTTTACTCTACTCTCTTCTGCTCTACTTTAGTCTACTCTACTCTCTTCTCTACTTTACTCTTCTCTACTCTACTTTACTTTACTTCACGCTACTCTCTTCTCCTCTCCTCTACTTTACTCATCTCTACTTTACTTTACTCTACTCTCTTCTCCTCTTCTCTCCTTTACTCTTCTCTACTCTACTTTACTTTACTTTACCCAACTCTCTTCTCCTCTCTTATCTACTTTACTCTTTTCTACTTTACTTTACTCTAATCACTTCTCCTCTACTTTACTCTTCTCTACTCTACTTTACTTTACTTTACTTCACTCTACTCTCTTCTCCTCTCCTCTCCTTTACTCTTCTCTACTTTACTTTACTCTTCTCTCTTCTCCTCTCCCCTACTTTACCTTTCTCTACTTTACTTTACTTTACTCTACTCCCTTCTCCTCTACTTTAGTCTACTCTCCTCCCTTCTCTAATTTACTCTTCTCTACTTTACTCTAATCTATTCTCCTCTCCTCTACTTTACTCTTATCTACTCTACTTTACTTTACTTTACTGATCTACTCTCTTCTCCTCTACTTTAGTCTACTCTACTCTCTTCTCTACTTTACTATTCTCTACTTTACTTTACTCTAATCTCGTCTCCTCTCCTCTACTTTACTCTTCTCTATTTTACTTTACTTTACTTTACTCTACTCTCTTCTCCTCTACTTTAGTCTACTCTACTCTCTTCTCTACTTTACTCTTCTCTACTCTACTTTACTTTACTTCACGCTACTCTCTTCTCCTCTCCTCTACTTTACTCGTCTCTACTTTACTTTACTCTACTCTCTTCTCCTCTTCTCTCCTTTACTCTTCTCTACTCTACTTTACTTTACTTTACCCAACTCTCTTCTCCTCTCTTATCTACTTTACTCTTTTCTACTTTACTTTACTCTAATCACTTCTCCTCTACTTTACTCTTCTCTACTCTACTTTACTTTACTTCACTCTACTCTCTTCTCCTCTCCTCTCCTTTACTCTTCTCTACTTTACTTTACTCTTCTCTCTTCTCCTCTCCCCTACTTTACTTTTCTCTACTTTACTTTACTTTACTCTACTCCCTTCTCCTCTACTTTAGTCTACTCTCCTCCCTTCTCTAATTTACTCTTCTCTACTTTACTCTAATCTCTTCTCCTCTCCTCTACTTTACTCTTATCTACTCTACTTTACTTTACTTTACTTTACTCTACTCTCTTCTCCTCTACTTTAGTCTACTCTACTCTCTTCTCTACTCTTCTCTACTTTACTTTACTCTACTCTCTTCTCCTCTACTTTGCTCTAATCCACTCTCTTTTCCTCTAATTTACTCGTTTCTACTTTACTTTACTTTATTCTACTCTCTTCTCCTCTACTCTACTGTACGTTACTCTCCTCTACTTCTTTCAAATGGTCATTCAAGCCTCACTGTCTACACTCTATAATCACAGTAGGTGCCCCCCCCCCCTTCCAAAAATAGCGATCCAACAGCACTGTCCGCTCTTTATTTCCTTCCCCTCTCCTTCTCTCGCCTCCTTGCCAGTCCCAACAGTACACAGTCACAGATGACAGCAGTAGATGTGTGATGGCTGCCTGAAGCCCCCCGAGCTGAGTCGATGCATGGAAGGAGCCGCCTCCTTAGCTAACGGTTACAAGTGGCATCACGTCAATACCAAAGGAATTGGCCGCGGTCAGACGCCACAATCCATGAAATAATGCATTTGATTCCCCCAACGTGTCACACCTTGTCTCAGACACCTCTTGTCATTGTCAGACCCCCCCCATCCCACCCAGTATGTTTTAGCAAATTGAAAGTGATTTTTTTCCCAGGCCTTGATTGATGGGGGCTGGTGGCATTCTGAATGCCTATAAGTAGTGATGGATTCCCATTTAAATCAACACTTTGCCCTCTGCTGAGCGCCAGCCAGTCGGGGCCCAGGCCCATACTGTAAGGCTCTCTGCCCGTCTCTGTGTGACAAACGGGCACAATTTACCTTGTTTACACACATTTGATGCAGTGATGCAGTCTGCAAACACAGTAGCTTTTAAGACGGCACGTATTCCACTGCTAGAGAGATCCCTGCAACGTCTTTGAGATGCGAGCGGTAAGGTCTTCATCTGGTTGAAACGTGTCCTGTGCTGCCTGATCTATATTTGATACGGTCTCATACTGAATAAAATGTTTCACTTTACATGTATGAGCTCTAGGCGTGAGATGATTTTTCTTTTACAATTACCCATCACTCCTTCTCTCCGGTACCCTTCGCTAGGGGGAAAATGTAACTTTTTCCCAATAAAGTAGCACGTCTTTGTCTCCATGGAGCTGCATGTTTGCACTTGGGGAATGGAATCTTTGAGGCAGACAGACGGCCTTGTCAGCAGGGGAGGGATCTTCAACGAGCAAAATATATCGCCTCGGAAAAGTTCAGCGTGATAATAATGGTTTGCCACGAAGCCACGCGGTTTGATTGGAAGGCGCGGGGGATGTGTAGGGAGCATTTATCAGCGTGACACAGGACACAATGCTCTTTGTTGGAGCGGATAAATTAGTGGGAGCTCTTTTGCTTCTCCTGCAGAATCCTTTTACAGCCTTTTTTGTTGTGTTAATTAAACTGAAGCAACCACTTTGTATGCTGCCAAGACATTAGGCCACGGTCTCTAGAGAAAAAGAGCATTGTTATTCCTCTCTTGCGCCTGGAGGGTCGGCCTACAATAGTGAATGTCCCTTACTGACTGGCTGATTGGCTGACTGGCTGACTGACTGACTGACTGGCTGACTGGCTGACTGACTGACTGTCTGACTGACTGGCTGACTGACTGACTGACTGACTGACTGACTGACTGACTGACTGACTGACTGACTGACTGGCTGGCTGACTGACTGACTGACTGACTGACTGACTGACTGACTGACGGACTGACTGACTGACTGACTGACTGACTGGCAAAAATCAAGAGACATGCATCACATGTTCACTTATCACATGGGTATAGTGCATTTCTGCCGTTTGCTACACGCTATACTCCCGCTACACACTAAGATTTGGGGGTAACAGTATCAGTTGCTTGCCTTGGATCTGAATTTCTCGTAAATGTCACTGCTTCGTGTTCTTTTACATCTTTGTGAGAATGCTGGTCCAGCGGGTCAGGGGGAGAGCAAGTAGCTGAACCCATTAGAACCACCTGGAGTACTGACCTCTGTGCTGCTGCATCTAAACAAGACTGCCTGTTGAAGTCAGAGGTTCTGTGTAGGATTGTTAGTAACTGTCTAACTGCATATATAACTGTTTCCACTAGTAACTGTCTAACTGCATATATAACTGTTTCCACTAGAGGGCGCTCTAGGCGGAGCCACTCAGGAAGACCACCAGGTGGCGAGTATAAATAGAGATGTCTCCTCCCATTTTTTCTCTTTCCCTCAGCCTCTCAGTGAGAGGAGACCTGTAGAACTGCTGCTCTGCCATGTGAATAAATAAACCACACCAGTTAAGGCTCAAGATAGAAACCAGGGACATATCTAGACCCAGCACTCTACTGGGGCACAGGGGGGCACAAAAGTATATGAAATCTTTTTTTGCCGGTTTTGGCCGGTTTTTGGGCGAAAATGGGTGGATTTTTTTTTTACTTTATTTCGGTTTTAGGGTTAGGTTAGGGTTATGTTATTTAATTATTTTGGGGGAGCCAGCCCCCCAAACTCCTGAAATGCATAGAAATCTATGAAATAAATAAAACAATCTGACATTTATATTAAAAAGAGCTAGCCCCCCAAACCCCTAAAATACATAGAAATCTATGCATTTTGGAACAGTTACTATATATATAGTCAAGAAAGCATTTAGTCATACTTAAAGTTTAAAGTGCTTTACTTGCATTGAACATTGCATTGAACATTGAACATTGAGGAGACATCATTAGAAAGCACAATGTATGTTTCCATAGTTACGGAGATGACACACAATTGTACATCTCCGCTGAACCAAATGATCACACAGCTATAAACTCCATTTCCGCCTGTCTCTTAGCAATAAACAAATGGATGACGAACAACTTCCTAAAATTAAATGAGGGCAAAACTGAAATCCTACTAGTCGGTCCTATAACAAAAAGAGAAATGTTACAGAGCAATATGGGGCAACTTACTCCTTGGATCAAACCCGAAGTTACAAGTAAGTAACCACTGGCTTCCGGTAACATTTAGAATTGATTTCAAGGTCCTCCTCCTTATATATAAAGTATAAACATTGCGATCATCTACTACTGGTCTATTGAAGGTTCCAAGCCACAGCCACAGAAAATCGGGGATGCAGCCTTTGCTAACTATGCACCAAAGTTATGGAACATTACTATGGACATTAGGGAAGCTAGATCTCTTAATATTTTCAGAAATACGTACCTCTTCACCATAGCCTTCTAATACACCCCGCTGTTGATTGTACTGTAGCACTATTTTACTCTGGCCATTCTATTGCATAATTTTACTATCTATTCTACTATTCTATTATTGCACTGTATTATTGGTGTGCAAACCAGTCAACTTACAAAAAAGAGCCTGTTGGAGGATTTCAACAAGATAAATGCAACAACAGTGCAAAATATTTCACTATAATATTTCAAAGCGAAGTAAAAAATATTATAAAAATTATTTGATCATGTTAAAAAAGGGAAAATAAAAAAGAATTGTTAAAAAAAAAAAATTATTACGTGCCCTACTGATATTGGTCTAAATACCCCGATGATAGAAACCATGCCTCTTGACCATATTATTGTCGCCCTATAGCCGGATTCTGTCAACACTGCCCATACTGTAGCATCTCCTTATATGTCAATGGAGCCTAGGTAGTAGGCTACACATTATGCCCACAATGATGGGCAATTAATCCATAGGCCGTGTGACGTATACATACAATCTGTTACGGTCTCTAGACGTATACATACAATCTGTTACGCTCTCTAGACCTTTACATACAATCTGTTACGGTCTCTAGTTAGGTTATGTAATATATAGCTGGGCGACTTCTTGAAAAACGCTTTGCACACTTTTATTAAGTACGACTGTAGACTGCAGTTCCCTGTGAATATGGCACTGGTTTGTTGATTATTTCTAGCACGTGTTAGAGCTCCTGCTATTCTAAATAGAAGTCCCAAGCACTTGTATATAGTATCAACTTCCCAGCATTTCATCAACAGAGAGGTTGACGGCAGGGCTCTGCACAACCTCTCGGGTGGAAATGACGTGCAGGTTGGACCTCAACCGCATAACAGTCAAACTGACAAAAACATGTAAATATATTGAGTATAAATTCATTCCCTTACAGTGTTATATATATATAGTACTTTTATGCAACCTGAAAGTTATATTTGTATAAACGATATAAACTGCTGTCGAATTATTGTCCCCCGGAAGCACTCAATTAAATCTACTACTTTTTTAAGTTGTCTCACTCTATGAGAGTTGCAAGCCTCCAGGCAGAAGCAAGAAGCATAAAGCCAACGGGTAAATAAAACACAAGATACAGAACGCTTTGATACATGCAGTTATTGGTAAGTTTATAATGTATAAACTAACCAGTGCTACCTTTACTTGTATTATATCCTCTTAAAATATTTATTTAAATAATATTATATTATTGTGATTTTAGTCTCATATAAATAAGAACCAAAAGAGTTGAAAAAAGTTAAATTATTTAATTTCAATGTTCTTTTCTACTACTACATCATTGCATAACTCGTAAATTTGACTGATAAAAGCTTAATTTTCTTTCAAATTAATATGGTCACGCATTTACCAATTTGGTACAGATGTTTGACCTCTTGGGCAGAGGTGTATGTAAGTAGTTCTCATTTTATTTATTAACCTAGGCTCTTAAATACCACTACAGTACATACAGGTGGTATGATGCTTTCGCAAAGGTGATTACTTAATGTAAGATTGACACACGTCAAGGGGTAATCCCAAATCAGCATTAAAACCCCAATGTAACAACCTTTGACCTTAGTATTCATTGACATGTTGATGCTTTCATTGTAACTGCTATATTTGAAAGCCCTCATGTCATATCCCAAGGTTGTTCCCCAAGGATCCTTATAAGATCCAGTCTCTGCATATATTTGAAAAGAACCTCTAGCAATCGCTTTTTTGTGATGCTTCTATCGTAAAACAGGCCTTGTCTGAAAAACATTTAAATAATTTGTATATCAATTGGTGTGTGATGACATATTGCGAGTTTGAGAAATCTTGAGCAAAAATATGGAAATTGTATGACATTATCCATGCCTAGGTATGCGCTAGCAAGGCTGGGATGCTGTAGATAGGTCTGACCGATCGATACATAGAGCTATTCACTAGCTTAGTGCAGGTCAAACTGGCCTAGTCTCTCAAGCAAATTCACCTATGACTTTGTGTATAGTCCCAACTACAATGTGACATTGAGAGGTTGAGATGGCTGACTCCTCTTTTTCTTTTTCTTTTTTGAAGATGTTGACACTCTTGTTCCTGGTAAATATTCAAATCAGTAACACATCCATACAGCTGATTATTTGGACATTGTACTGAATTGTATTCTTGTTCTGTTTGTGAACGCCTGCCTGTCTAATTAGTGCGGTAGGACTTTCATTTTCTCTTTTTGCTTTTATTACCATTAATAGTATTTTCAGATTTCCATGACACACACACAAAAAGGCTGTGATTTGAAGCTTGATGGACAGCGGCAATGGAATCACTGTGTAACAATAGTGAGGACAGCATAATAGTGCGTTCCAGTCAACTATATACCTTTTCATTTTTATATCCATTAATGATGTTAATACACATCCACATAGCCAATGTAAGCAAACAGGAAGTTATTAGATTCTCTATTGAGCAAGGAACGGTTTGTTTTGCCTCTCAACAGTCGTGAAAGGGTGGAGAGTGTGCTATGGCTGAGCCCCTTCAGCATGCTCCAGGCAGGGGCAGCGTGCTCAGGAGGGAGTAAGCCCCGGTCCACACCAATTAACCTGATGGCTGCCTCACTGAACTGCAGTGGCAGTGTTGGATTGACTCCAAAGGAATGTTGCATGTGGCTCTTGAATGAGTTTTTTTTTAATGCAGCCTGTTCATCCTGTCTTAAATCTTTCATCTTTATCAGATTAATTTACCGG
Organism: Notolepis coatsorum; assembly: GCF_963971535.1. Taxonomy (NCBI): domain Eukaryota; kingdom Metazoa; phylum Chordata; class Actinopteri; order Aulopiformes; family Paralepididae; genus Notolepis; species Notolepis coatsorum. The sequence continues at coordinate 114,737,321 of NC_140169.1, read as the reverse complement.
TGCAGATGCTTGAAAATCTATTTTATTACACCTTTGTTCACTTTTATTCTCAGTCGTCTATAAAGTAAGACATTACTAGATACCGGTCAATACGACACTGTGCATTGCGACAGTACTTTTCTTTTTCAAAACACACAGAATAGAGCCAAGTTGATACTATAGATACAAGTGCTTTGGACTTCTATTTTGAAGAGCAGGGCCACCATCACGTGCCAGAAATAATCAACGCACCTCTGTAGTATTGACAAGGAGCTGTAGTTTACAGCCTTACTTTATAGAGTATCATAGTGGTCTGGTTGCTGTGTAACTTTATTGTACTGCTATATAACTTAATTGTACTCTTTGTATAACCGCACACTAATCACTTCCCTTTACAGCCACAACCACATTTAGCTGCAACGTCCCTCATATGGGAAGTTTTTCTGACTTTTTGCAAATGGCACTTTGGCGACCCCTAGTGGCTCGGGTGTGCATATTTTGTAATACAATATATATATCGAATTGAAGGCTTATTTGTTGCCTGTCGATAGCGACAAAATCCGACAAAATCCGTTCAGCGGTTCTCGAGTTACATGCCGGTATTTGAGGCTTGTGCAAAGTACACGGTATTGTGCAAAATACCACTCCCGACTCAGGCTGCAGTAGTTCCGTCAATCTAGATCCGATCTCGAAAATGATTGTGGATCATTGTAGCTAGGGCTGTACCGAATGCTTCGAAGCTTCGAAGCTTTGATCATAATGTTGACATCCGAATTCTAAATCAACATTCGAATTTTTAATAATACTTTTTTTTTCTTCTATTCAATCTGTTTAAACCAATGGGGGTTTTCTTCACAGTTGCAGTTAAAGATTAGGCTACACTAATATTATAATATTATACTATAAGACGTCACCATCACCTTCATACCAACCCTGCCCTTATTGGATTATTTATGTTGACGAAACTGATGAGTTATATTCATTAAAGAAAGTTGATTTAATAAAAGAAAAATACTAATTGAATCAGATTAATCACATTATTCAAATTGAGGATTTTGTTTAAAAAATATATATATGCAGTCCTCGAAAACGAAAACTAAAATGGCCAGGAGACTCATCGCAGGTGAACAACATCTATTGAAAGTGATACAGTCTGAAAAGTGATACAGTGATGCTGTTGATCGCTGTCACGCTGTTCTGGTGAAACGCATGCAAATTGTTCTGTGATTATTGTACCATATGGGTTTGCCATTACTGTTGAGTCTTTGCACCATTGTTATCAAAACAAATTCCTCTCAATCCATTGTATTTGTGTGAGAATACAGTCATTGAGGGCCAGTGTTCTGAAGAAATGTTTTTATTTTGCTGCTGTCCAATACATTCTTTGTGAAATGGATTGTCTTTAATGATATTTTTCCTGTGGTTGAAATAATGAAACTTATAGACAATGTTAGTCATATAATTGCAACTAACATTTTCAAGACATCTACAGTCAGACCTACACAGATTGCACAGTTGCACAGCGTCTTCAAACTCTGGACCTAAAGATTGTCCATATCGTCACTGTCGGATGAATACCTCTTATCTTCAAAAAGCTAATTTTTGAATTCAGGACAAACAGTCTAATTTTCAGATTGACATCCATATATTTCTAATGCCATACATTGGGTTTTCAATGTGTTTCATGTCCTAGGGTCATGAAACTGGCTCACATGATAGAGAAGAACCATGTAAACATTCATTACCCAGTAAAGAAAATGTAAATAATGAAAATGACCAAAACTGGAGATAAGCGACAGCGACGATATGTGGGAGGGTCTACCTGCTAGGTTTTCATTGGCCAGTAGTACACCCACTCCACTGCCCTGCAGCACAAACGCCCACTAGCTGTGGGGGCGGGGCTTACACTGTCATAATGCCCTAAGATTTAGACACTGACAACAGGCATTTACGTTAAGCCACTTGCCAGCATACAATCTATTTGGGGGCGATTGCCTTCTCCCCTTCATTGGCCTATGCCATAGCTAGCATACTTGTCTTCATCATCGTTGTCATCGCAATGGGCCTATCAATCCTCGCTAATACTTATCAACGCTACACAGAGAATTGTAATAAAAATAGCTTGCCTACCTTTCTGTTCATTTGTCTGAAATAGCCGACAAAACAGCCATGTAGTCGATCTCCTAGTCCCTGCTGTCTATCAACGGACATTCAGATTCAGATTCAGAGTTTTATTTGCCACATGGAAGCAATACAATCATACAGTTTTTCATACTAAATCATAAATAACGTTCTAGCATGGGCAAAAGGAGCAGGAAGAATAATAATTCTTATAGTTACCTGCCCCCTATTCCTAAACTAAACAAGTATTACTTGATGGTCGGCATACAACCTAATTTACACAAAATAATAATTCATACCATATACAAAGAAACAAACAATCCACAGATTAAACAAGAAATAAATAAGAATGTAAGAAAATAATAATACAAATAATAATACAAATAATAATACAAATAATAATAATAATAATAATAATAATAATAATAATAATAATAATAATAATAATAATAATAATAATAATAATAATAATAATAATAATAATAATAATAATAATAATAATAATAATAATAATAATAATAATAATAATAATAATAATAATAATAATAATAATAATAAACAAGAAAATAAAATATCTCACTATTCAGATTCACATTAAAAAAAATTATAATTATTTTTTTATTGACAAACACTATTACATCCCTTAAGCTCGCTATGGAGAGAAGTCCACAACTTTACACCAATAACTGAAGGACACATCTGTTTAAGTGTGGTACGTGCAAACTGATGTTTACAATTTAATTCCCTCCTACTAAACTCACTTTCTAAATGAAAAATATTTTGTAACTTTTCTGGCAGTGTCTTATTTCTTGCCCTAAACATAATTAACACTGTTTGAAACTTAACCATGTCTTCAAGTTTAATTATTCTAGATTTAATAAATAATACTCCAAGGGTCTTGACCACTGATCTTTATTCGGCAGTGTGTGTCCTTTGATAACCTGTGACCTATTCTCCAAAACGACCATGGCCTGCTAGGATCCCACCTGTTTGAAAAAGCTCAACAAACGTTTTGACATTTTATCCGGTTTCCACCGTGTCACACAGTCCGCAGTAGTTCACACGCACATCTTCGCCTGCCTGTCCTCATTGGCGTATTTTCTTCTTCATCTGATTCATATAAGCCACATGTACTCAAAACTGTCTTCCACTCCTACTAAAAACAAGTGATTTATGAGTAACCTTTATGGGAACACACGAAAATAATGGACCATCTTACATGGTCTTACACAACACAATATTGGCAGATTATGATAGTGATTATCCTTTCTGGCACAAATTAAACTCTGGGTACACACACAGTTGTTGACATTGTATCATAATTAACAAACATATCCCCACTGGCACGTATCCGGCTTAACTGGCTTGCTTAGTCTTGTTTTGCACAGAAGAGGAATTGCTAGACTGTATGTTTGCTTACGTTTGTTTGGTTTATACACAGTTCTCCTCTGAAAGTCAAGTCCAATGAATGTTAAGTTGTTCTCCTGTTTTTAGTTCATACAGTAGAATTGATATGCAACCAGCCGTGTGGTGCAGGCTCCTGCTGAGCTCAGTGTTATAGAGGTGACACTAACAACATAGGATGATATAGTTGTACACCAACTAATTATCCATCCGCAGAGAAAGACCGCTCCTTAGAAGAATATTTTATTTCATAACAATGTAGAGACAGGAGAAAGAGGTGGGTGTGTGTGTGTGTGTGTGTGTGTGTGTGTGTGTGTGTGTGTGTGTGTGTGTGTGTGGGTGTGTGTGTGTGTGTGTGTGTGTGTGTGTGTGTGTGTGTGTGTGTGCGTGTGTGTGTGTGTGTGTGTTGCATGTGTCTTGTTTGTGTATTTCTGTGTACAACCAAGCATGTGTCTGTGTATGCGTGTGAGTGTGTGTGTGTGTGTGCTTGTGTGTGTGTGTGTGTGTGTGTGTGTGTGTGTGTGTGTGTGTGTGTGTGTGTGTGTGTGTGTGTGTGTGCGTGTGTGTGTGTGTGTGTGTTGCATGTGTCTTGTTTGTGTATTTCTGTGTACAACCAAGCATGTGTCTGTGTATGCGTGTGAGTGTGTGTGTGTGTGTGCTTGTGTGTGTGTGTGTGTGTGTGTGTGTGTGTGTGTGTGTGTGTGTGTGTGTGTGTGTGTGTGTGTGTGTGTGTGTGTGCTTTGCTTTGCTCATTATGTACATAACTATTATTATCTGTATATGAAGAAGAAGTCATTATTTGTCATGCAGATTGATACACACATGCAAGATGGGCGACACACAGGAACACACAAATGCATTGGGACGCAGATGAAATGTCTCTCTGCACTTGACCCATCCCATCGTCCTTCCCCCCAAGGGCAGCCGGGAGCAGACATGGGCTGTGGTGTGGGCCATGCGTCAGGGACGCGACAGCGTTAGCCATCTGTTCTGCATGTTTTTCCATTGGGTTTATCTTATTGGGAGGGGAAACCCTTTGCGAGCACGGGGAGAACATGCAAACTCCACACAGAAAGGCCCGGGAGATACCCCACCTGGGTACCTGGCAACGCGGCAACCTGGTCCCTAAGCGAGAATCGAACCCAGGACCTTCTAGCTGTTGTTGTTTGTACATGCACTGAGGGTACTACTTAATTACATTGGTTTTAGGTTTTTGTATACTATGCTTATTGGGGTTGTTGTTATTGTTTTTGTTCAAAGTTGCTGTTTTGCCAGATTTGAACCTACACAACATGGTCTTCTGTTCCCTACGATTGGACTATTCTGAATCGTACTTGTTGTTCTGTGCCAGTAGGAGATTCCTGTTCCCAGGATTCAGTTTTGTGTTCCGAGAAGTCCGGTTGGCAGGGACGGTGTTTGTGAATGGCAGGAGGTGTTTTAGTCAGCTTACATACTGCTGGGAGAAGGAGCCAGGGACGGGGAAGCTTATAAGGATGGTGCTCCTTTACTGGTGGGTCTTTGGAGTGAGCTAATGTGAACAAAAATCTACAGTATGTCAAGCAACAATATTACACTAACCTCATTCAACCTACAATCTCCCTCAAAGTTAATACAGTCCGCTCAGTCTGCTCTTGTTGCGTTGTCATCCCCTCTGCTCATACCCAGATTTATGAGGTATTAAAGAGGAATCAATAATGAAGTGTCGATGGGAGTTTTATGGCCTGCAAACGTGCACTGCTGCATTGGAAAGTTGAAATCCTCTGTGATCATGGCTGGTTTCTAACCTTCGCCTGTCAAAACAGTAGGAGTGCAATGATTTTCAGATTCAGTACGAATTTCTACTTTGAGGTCATGATTCAATTCGATTTTAGTTTCTTTATGCGTGAAAATGTATTCATACTACTAGAGCTCTAATTATACATTATATCGATATACTACACAGGTTGAAAGTTGTAATTTGCTTTAAACATTATGCTAATAGCAGTAGCCATACCACACCACCAGTTAAAATAAGAGACCTGGGCAAAAGAATGAGAGAATGCAATTTATTTTACATTTTTGTATTGATTATTATACCCCTACAAAACAGTGATCATGTATATGGATTTTCTGGCTATGTCTTTGGTTACCATGGACACTGATGTGTGCCGTGTCATTTCTTGTCAACAGGATGTCAAGCTGCGAGAGCTGCTGGACGTGGGGGTCTTGGTGGGGAAGCTGGAGAACAGGATGTTGACGGTGGTGAGCGGACCAGACATGGTCAACATCACCTACCTCAACTTCATGGCCTTCCAGGAGGACATCGCTAAGGTACAGTCACTGCACAGCCACAAGACTGGGATAGGCTAACTGCACAGCACGGCATAGGCTAACTGCACAGCACGGCATAGGCCACTGTAACTGCACAGCACAGGATAGGCTAACTGCACAGCACGGCATAGACAGGCATATGGTAACTGCACAGCCACAGACTCATACCCCTCAGATACTCCTCTAACTGCCTCAGCCAGTCCTTTGTGCCAGTGGACATCAGGCTCCACAACCGGGGGCATGGACTTTTGACATTTCTCATATTTTATATTCAGATAAAATTTGATTGCCTTCTTTCTTCTTCTTCTATTACCCTGCCCATACCTGTACCTCCTCTTCCCCCTCCCTTATGCTGCGATGATGCCTGCATTTCTGCAAGGGGACCAATAAATTAATATCTTATCTTATCTTAACCTAAATGGCAAGACCACAACGGAGTAATTGGATACCTTCAATGAAGATCCATATAACCAGAGACTATATAATGAGGAGACGGCACTCTCACACAAAATATATAAATAAACATACAGTATTCCAGAGAAAATGATTAAATATGATATTATTTTATGTTGGGTAAAATTATAATTGACTGCATTTCGAGGTGAAATGTGAGTTTGAAAGATCTAAGGACTCTGTGGCAGAAACCACTGGATGACGTCTTATTAGTTGCTGTTATCAAGATGGTGGTGGAGTGAGCAGACTTCTCTTGAGAGACTTTGATAAAACTCTGTTTTACGTTTTCAGAGGAACAATATTTTCTAAGTTCATCATCTAAAGATGGCAAATAGAAGTTTCTTTGTACATTGATAATTAAAGACAGTAGAGGTTCACTTACTACTAACAACATTATATCACATTCTTAATCCAAGTGATTTTGATCAAATCTACAACTGCAACTACAAAAAAAGGTATGGTTTCTCTTGTCATTACATTAGAAAGAGTGGTAAGACTGCAAGACTGGGTGATGAAAGAGTTTTAACATTATACATGGATACTTTAAGGGTAATGATACTCTAAGGCTAATTAAAAGGCTAAGAAGCATCTATTAGTAATTGCCAGGGGAGATACATAAAATCAGTAATACAGATAAGTAATCAGTAATAAGGTCAAGGATAAGTATAGGTAATAAGGATAAGTAGGGATGTCCGATATTATCGGCCTACCGATATTATCGGCCGATATTGGCATTAAAATGTGATATCGGTATCGGTTTTCACCTTTCACCTTTATAAATAAATAAAGGTTTTCACCTTTATTTACCCAGGCAAGCAAGTAAGAACAAATTCTGATTTTATTTATTGTCAAAAGTATGCATAATGTTGTGTTAATTCCATGACAAGATATATGTAATGTTAATAATTACCTGAAATTATTACGTTTTTTTGGGGGGGGGGGGGGGGGGGGCCCTGCATATATCGGTGTTGGTTGATATCGGTATTGGAAATTAAGAGTTGGACAATATCGGTATATCGGTATCGGTAAAAAAGCCAATATCGAGCATCCCTAAGGATAAGTAATCAGTAATAAGAATAAGTAATCAGTAATAAGACTAGCAAGGGTAAGAAAAGAGTAATAACTCTAAAACCACTATGAGGGTAAGACTCAGTCAGGGTAACTGAATGGGGACCTACAGTACACTGTAGAATGGGACAATTAAGGCTTAATACATCCTGATTTGATCAATTACCCATATTAATTTCACTGCTTTTCTATAGCCGCTAAACCAACCAGATATTGTAGGAATCTTACCTCAGTTTAATTAAAAAGGCCACCACTGTTACAAGATGTTGGCAGGCAGGTTTAAAATGCATTGGAATTGAAGGAATTTTACTGCAGAGCTGAACAGGGCTTTTCCCCTCATCTGCTTTTGACAGAGAAAAACTTTTTATTATCATGAATTGTTAATAAGTCATAATTGTATTTTCCATAAGCACTGTAATGGTGATAAAGTGTCAGAGCCATTCATTCTCAGTCCAACTCCCTCCTTTGCTGCTTAATTACCAATGTCTGTTGGGTGGGAGATGGAATTGTACAGTACCTCTAACAGCCCAACTGGCAGCTGTGGAGGGGGTATTCTCCCCTTCTGACTGTGCGCGTGTGTGTGTGTGTGTGTGTGTGTGTGTGTGTGTGTGTGTGTGTGTGTGTGTGTGTGTGTGTGTGTGTGTGTGTGTGTGTGTGCGCGCGTGCGTGCGTGCGTGCGTGCGTGTGTGTGTGTGCGTGTGTGTGTTCCTGGCTGTAGGAGTGGGCAGAAGAGCTGTTCAGTCTGGCATCTAACCTGTTGGCACAGAACATGTCCAGAGAGGCCTGTCTGGAGAAAGTGTAAGATACACACACACACACACACACACACACACACACACACACACACACACACACACACACACACACACACACACACACACACACACACACACACACACACACACACACACACACACACACACACACACACACCTACACACACACACACACACACACACACACACACACACACACACACACACACACACACACACACACACACACACACACACACACACACACAGGTAGGATGGAAGGGTCACTCTGTACCTGCCCCCTACCGAGACGGAGGGAGATGAAACGGATAATAAAAAAGGAAGGAGAGGAAGGAGAAAATTAGAAAATGAAATGAACTGGCCTGGTTTTGAACCGATCGTGTACATCTACTGTAGGTGTGCAGCTGTGTTTTTTTGCGCATGCATGCATGTATCTATGCAACCGCACGTGTCTGTGCGCGTGCGTGTGTGCTACGCAAGTGTACAACAACACCCATTTGTAACTAGAATGACACTCTGGGGAAATGTAACACCCATGCTACAGAACATGAATATCCATAATACATGCCCCTGTGCTTCAAATTGATTGGTCAATATGCTCTTCCTTGAACACAAGGTAACTCACAGGAGGTCAGCGTCATTACAACTTCGCCAAAACCAAAGGTGACATGTGAAACTTAATATGAATGGGATATAAACATTGCGAGGGCAAAGACATTGATATGGGTGGAAATGTAAATAAAAATAAAAGCAAGAAAAACTCTTTGGGATACAGTGATGGGATCACAAGGCAGGGGCAGGAAAAATGCTTCAAGTCATTATTGACACCAGAATAATACTTACAAACAGAACTAAAAACTCAAAACACTTGGCCCTCCTCCACTCCCAAAGTCAGGCCACCATCCATGGTGGGGAACATAGTCTCTGGGGCCAGTGGCAGTGAACTTGGGGCAGGAGTGCCTGGGAGCAGGGACTTCACGGCTAATGCGGGGAACCAAACAGGGGCCAGGCAACAGGCCTCCTGTCCTTTAGGAACAGAGGGGGCAAATGCAGGGGTGCAAAGGCCAGAAACATGACTGGGGCTGGACTGCAGGCTGCAGAAGCTGGGGCCATCATGCAGCTGGGACTGGGATGCAGGCTGCAGGGGCTGGAAGTCCACCGTCATGTGCTGGCGACGGTCCTGCCAAGACCCCAGAGCTAACTGTGCTGGTAACAGCCATGGAGCCAGCTGTGCTGGCGATGAATGCTGGGGCATTGCCTGAACTGGGAACCACCGTTGTCAACCCGGCACAGTGTAGGACTCCAGTGCTGCCTGGGGAGGCTGTAGCTGTGGCTGCTGAGCCATTGAGGCTGGAGTCAGGGTCTGCCGTCTTGGAGCTGGAGTTGGCCAGAACCCCAGTGCTGCTACTGTAGCTGCTGAAGCACAGAGGCCCCGTGGCTCCCAATCCTCCCTCCAGTCTACCATACCCCAGACAATCCTCCCTCCAGTCTACCATACCCCAGCCAATCCTCCCTCCAGTCTACCATACCCCAGCCAATCCTCCCTCCAGTCTACCATACCCCAGCCAATCCTCCCTCCAGTCTACCATACCCCAGCCAATCCTCCCTCCAGTCTACCATACCCCAGACAATCCTCCCTCCAGTCTACCATACCCCAGCCAATCCTCCCTCCAGTCTACCATACCCCAGCCAATCCTCCCTCCAGTCTACCATACCCCAGCCAATCCTCCCTCCAGTCTACCATACCCCAGACAATCCTCCCTCCAGTCTACCATACCCCAGCCAATCCTCCCTCCAGTCTACCATACCCCAGCCAATCCTCCCTCCAGTCTACCATACCCCAGCCAATCCTCCCTCCAGTCTACCATACCCCAACCAATCCTCCCTCAAGTCTACCATACCCCAACCAATCCTCCCTCAAGTCTACCATACCCCAGCCAATCCTCTCTCCAGTCTACCATACCCCAGCCAATCCTCCCTCCAGTCTACCATACCCCAGCCAATCCTCCCTCCAGTCTACCATACCCCAGCCAATCCTCCCTCCAGTCTACCATACCCCAGCCAATCCTCCCTCCAGTCTACCATACCCCAGCCAATCCTCCCTCCAGTCTACCATACCCCAGCCAATCCTCCCTCAAGTCTACCATACCCCAGCCAATCCTCTCTCCAGTCTACCAACCCCAGCCACCGACCTCCATTACAGTGAAATGCTTGGTTCTGTATGCCCCTTGAGAAGTCCAAACACTATGCACCGAATAGGAAATTATTGGCCCAAACCGAATACCGAAAATAGGAAACAGTTGGCCGAAAACCGAATGCCGAAAGGCCGAAAATTATTCATATAAATATATATATATATATAATGTGTATATATATTTTTTTCAGCTACCTGATTATGGCAAAAGACATGATTATGGCAAAACATAACTTCAATAATATTAATAATCACTATTATGGGTCCATAAAACATTTATTCAGCACTTTTGAATGCATAAATAAAGGGGAGATGAAGCATTGAACAATGTGATCCTAGTTTGTTTGTTGTGTACCTTGTGTAAGACAGGGTCCTATAATCAAATGTGAAATCCTGCTTATTTGTCTGAAAAACCAAATATAATTTCCCTGTTTTCCCCATGGGCGCCGCCATTTTGTTGCTGACGTCACGGTGTTGGTTTGGTCTGGCTCCTGCTGGGTAGCTGCTTAGTAAACATGGAGTGTCAGTAAATGCAACGTTGCCTACCAAACAACGGGACCGCGGTGGTTCTTTTTGTATTGCTCCTGGCTGTTCAAACTAATTTTACCGTGTGAAAGAGAGGAAAGTTGGTTCATTTCCACAAACTACCAGTGAAAAAAACAGTGTTGTTCAACCACCGTCGCGGGGCATTTAGCTACCTGGCTACCTACTGTAGCTCCAGTTCAACCACCGTCGCGGGGCATTTAGCTACCTGGCTACCTAGCTCCAGTTCAACCACCGCCGCGGGGCATTTAGCTACCTTAGCTTACCTTTAGCTACGTTATTTATAATAATACTTATATAAAAATGAGGATGAGCGGAGGGTGCGGAAGGGGGTGTATTCCTGGAGGAGGTCAGTGATGTAGATGGGGGCTAGATTGTGGAGGGCTTTGAAAGTGAGTAGGAGGTTTTTGAAGTCGATTCGGTAGTGCACAGGGAGCCAGTGTAATTGAATGAGGACGGGGGTGATGTGGTCGGATGGGTTGGTGCGGGTGATGATCCTGGCAGCAGAGTTTTGGATAATTTGAGGAGTTTGGTGGGAAGGCCGGTGAGGGGAGCGTTGATCCGGGATGTGACAAATAAGTGGACCAGGGTTTCAGTGTTTGATTGGGACAGAGATGGGCGGAGTCTGGAGATATTACGGAGGTGAAAGAAAGCAGACCGGGTGATGTTTTTGATGTGTGGTGCAAAGGAGAGGGAGCCGTCCAGAATGACACAGAGGCTTTTAACTTGGGGGGAGAAGGGTACAGGGAAGCCGTCGATGGTGATGTTCGGAACTGGGGTGTTATGTGATTTGGTGAGGGTGGATTTGGAGCCGATGAGCAGGGCCATTTGCTGCCATTTAACTTCAAGAAGTTTCTGCTCATCCAGCTCCTGATGTCCTCAAGGCAGGTGGTGAGGGAGGTGGGGGGAAGGGCAGTGGTGGGTTTGGAGGAGATGTAGTGTGGCATCTGCATAGCAGTGGAAATGGACCCCATGGTGAACAGGAGGGGACCCAATACTGACCCCTGGGAGACAGTGAAGCAGCTGAACACCCTGACTTGTGAGTCCTGAGTTGTACAAACTGTTGTTAGTGAGGTAAGATGTGAACCAGGAGAGTGCGACACCAGTGATCCCAATGCCAGCCAGGCGGTCTAGGAGTAGTGGATGGAAGATGGTGTCAAATGCCACGCTGAGGTCAAGGAGGATGAGGATGGTAAGAAGCCCAGAGTCAGCTGCACGGAGGAGGTTGTTGGTTATTTTGACAAGGGCTGTTTCGGTACTGTGTTGTGGGCAGAAACCGGATTGAAAGGGTTTGTGGAGGTTGTTTGTGTCGAGGTGGGATTGAAGCTGTGCGGCAACCACCCTCTCAAGGGTTTTTGATATGAAGGGAAGGTTGGAGATGTGCCTATAGTGGTTTAAGTCAGCTGGGTCAGCACCGGGTTTTTTGAGGAGGGGAGTGGTTGCAGCCAGTTTGAGAGTGGGGCAGGGCCACGGGAAGTCAGTCAGAGTTGGGGGTGCGGTCGGAGTCGGAGATAAATAATATAATAACGTCATATTAAATGCATGCGCGAAGCGCATCATTTGTGATTTTCCATTAATTTGAAAGATCAATATTAGTAGTGTCTACCTCTGCCGTCCCCCGTTCCGAGGTAGACGGTGGACGGGTCTGTTGAGGAGCTGAGGCGCGCGCCTCTCTCCCCTTCCCGTCGACCAAGAGTGAATACCTGTAGTCCCCAGGGCTCTGTCCCGACCGGTGTCCGGATCCCCCCCGAAAGGATGGGTGAGCCGGGGCCGGGGAAGACCGGGCGAGCCAGACTTAACGAGAACCATAAAACCTGAGCGCGGGGTGGCTCTGGCCCCTCGCGCGCCGCCGCGGTTCCCAATTCCCCTCTCCCTCACATAGTAGGCGTCGCCGATGTGTGTGTGACTGTCTGTGCGCTGCAATTGTGCGTCAGACTCAGATCAGATACACAGAAAATATCATTAAATAGTGGATTTCAACCATTAAAAAAAAAAAAACATGTTTTAGACTGCTTACACTAAAATGCTAACTAAAAAAATAAAAGTTTTGTATTCAATTTTAGTAAATCTTTTGACGCTGCTTGCAGGCAGTTACAACTCCCCGCCAGCAGGGGGTGCTGGAGCATCCTCAGCACCTGTACTTCCCGCGTCCCTGGAGTAAATCACTTGGCATTGGGAGACACTTGTCTCACCAACTAGCTGACAGCTAGATGATGAGACAAGTGGCTGTCTATTGGATGTCCCACAGATATCATGAAGCCAAATTGGGTTTCTAATAGCCTCCTCCTTGTACTTGTACTGTGTGCAGGTGTAAGTAACAATGTGTATATATGTCTGTGCACGGACCGTGCATCATTATTTCCTCTCTCCTCCTCTCCCTGCCTGCAGACCTGGAACAGCAGACCTATAGTTAGACTGGATGGCTGACATGAACACGCTGCCATGGTGTCACTTTCCTAATGTTAATGGTTAGCCGCGTTACTGTCTCCATCGGGTTCCAGGCCATTACGTACTCGCCCCCAACCCTCCGCGGTTGACCATGAGTGCTGCTAGCAAGCTCCTTATCAGCTATCGCCCTTGTGCTATCTCTGTTCCGCTGTAATAACCTTGCCGAATGGCTCCCCACACAGAGCTTTATCTCTCGAATGTCATGACCAGCACAAAGCCACGACTCTGACTGGGATGTGACCGGGTTCACCAAGGATTTATTAAAGTAGCTCAACTATACATGATAATTGGAGAGAGCAAAGAGGTGTGGCACTCAGTACTGTATAATCAGGGTGCGTGTCGAGGTGATGACTGGGTAATATGCATGAGGGGTGTGTATGAATGTCAAAGGAAAGTACAAAATAACACCCACACGGGTCCCTGTGTCCATGGCAACGCCAGAAACACATATCAGGGCTGCCAACTTTTCAGAAAACCTTACAGTGAGATTTGATGGAAGTTGACATTTGTTGGGGGCCCTGTTCGGGATCGTCATTGTATGCTGAACACATTTATTTTATTCACTTTTGTACTTGAAGTCAATCATCTTAAGCCATGCAGCTGTTTGTAAGGTTTCAAGTCTATAGTCACAACGAGTCCAAGTCAATTCTCAAGTTTCTTTTTTGGAATAATATGTTTTTAATCCCCTGTGCAACATGTTTTCTTTTAGGAAATGCACTGTTTTGCATGTTTATTACCTCTAATTTATTACCATTTCAGAATACAATTGTTGAATACAGTTATTTCATGTATTATCTTTTATCTACATTAAGGTATCAATTCGGTCACTTTAAAATATCATACTGCACTGCAATATGGGAAAAAAGAGAGCTTTGCTTTTAAAGGTTATTCTGTATCTGCCTACCATTGTTGCCTTTATCTATTGTTACCTTGATATGAACATGTAGCCTTCCAAACCACTTGCTTTAAGAAGGGCACTACATATGATTTGCCTTCTCCAATAGGACTGCTCTTGGAGGCCCCATGCAATATGATTATTCCTAAATCATCAATGAAAACAATCTTCACTAAGTAAAGAATTGTTGGCAATAATACTGGGACAGCACACTGTTGAATGAAGTTGGGTTCATTTACATTTACATCAGGTTCAGGTAGAGAGAGACTGGTGTTGAATGAAGTTGGGTTCAGGTAGAGAGAGACTGGTGTTGAATGAAGTTGGGTTCAGGTAGAGAGAGACTGGTGTTGAATGAAGTTGGGTTCAGGTAGAGAGAGACTGGTGTTGAATGTAGTTGGATTCAGGTAGAGAGAGACTGGTGTTGAATGTAGTTGGGTTCAGGTAGAGAGAGACTGGTGTTGAATGTAGTTGGGTTCAGGTAGAGAGAGACTGGTGTTGAATGAAGTTGGGTTCAGGTAGAGAGAGACTGGTGTTGAATGAAGTTGGGTTAATGTAGAGGGAAACTGGTGCGTCATACATACAGCTCAACAGGACTGTTTTTTCCACCCAGATTTGCTCTCTCCCTCATGCTTCTCAAAATATATTATTTCCTGAATAAACAGGAAATACATAGTGAGTGAAAGCTAAGATGAATTTCACTGGCAAAATTCTTTATGAATTCACCATAGCCAGGCCATTGCTATAAAACAGATAGAAACCAATGCGCTTTAGAGAAATATAAAGCTGTCACATCAACAAGCTGATTCTAACAATATATCTAGTCAATCCACTGTCGGATCATGACTCAGATGTGGATGAAGTATGTAGCCTTGGTCTTCATAGACTAAATAGACTTTCAATACGCTATTAATAGAAAGTGAAAGCATTCCTGTGGGCTTGAGCGCCATTTAGGCTGCTTTCCAACACGACCACCAGTGGCATATTGCACGGTTACTGGACTTGAGTTACATTAGAAGAACAACCAAAGATATTTGCCTAATAGGGAGGTGTAGTCTGACGTCACTGTAGTTTCCCACGCGGTCCACCCGTATAGGGATTTATCATTGGGAAAATGCAATTTCAAGCGAGGTGGACCGGCCGGAAACAACAATGACGTAACCATTACACCTCCCTATTCTCTCGATTTCTACATTTCCCCAGCTCATTACTATCTTGACACAGACGCATGTCTATGTACAGTGAGGGAGGCGGGCTGACAGGCTCTCCTGTGTAACGAGGCTCATTTTGGTCAATGCAGGCAAAATGCACATAATAATATCTTGGAAATGAAACAAAACAAAACAATTTATTTAGGCTGTGTCCCTACATTTTTTTTAGTTCATTTTGGATTTGACAGCGTGAGAAATAGGAGGTGTGGCATGAGAGCATGTGTAGCCAAGTCAAGTCAAGTCACCTTCTCACACCGATGGCAGAGGCAACCATTCAAGGTGCCAACCTGCACATCGGGATCAGTTAGGGGTTAAGTGTCTTGCTCAAGGACACTTCTACACACTGCCTGTGGGGAGCGGGAATCGAACCGGGAACCTCCGGATTACCAGATGACTGCTCTACCTCCCGTCGGCCCTTTATTTATGTAGCATATTTAAAAACAACATTACAATAACAAAAACAAAAACAAAAGGCACAACACCACAACATAACAGTTTGAAGCCAATAGAGTACAGTACAGATTTACAAAAAATTATCAAATAAGATAAAATAGGATAAAGAACATTTTATAGAAGTAGGGCAACCTCAAACTGCACTAAAAGCAAGAGAAAAAAGGTGGGTCTTTAGATCTGATGTAAATCATTCAATAGTAGGACAGGATGGGAGATGGGAGATAGTCTGTAGGGCAGCAACAGAAACAGCCCTGTCTCCTCTGGTTATGAGACGTGAGTGAGGGACTGAGAGGAGCTGTTGTGAGGATGACCTAAGTCATCTAGGTGCAGAATAAGGACTCAGCAGGTCAATAATGTACTGTGGTGCTAATCCACGGAGGGCTTTAAAAAACGAATAATAAAAACTTAAAATACATTCTATATTTCACAGGTAGCCAGTGCAAGTGAGCCAGATTTGTCTCACACTCGATGCGTGAGAGTTGGCAGCTCTGCACATTTAGATGTAGTCTAAATGAGTTCCCACATTTTACTTTAGTTAACTACCGCTTTACTCAAAAAAATAAATGAGATCCATGTCCTGTTTCAGCTAATCGGAGGAAGCACGTGGAATGTTATAGTGACCGGCCATCTGAAAGACAACAGTTTGTATGTAACAGTCTGCGTATTCAGTCGTTTGAAGAGGAATACGCTGAAGTAGACACAGGGGCTCTAATGTGGGATAGATGCAGGGCCAATGCATGATCAAGGCTACGTCAACAGCAGTGTAATTAGCGTATTGTATGTAAAACCCATGTTTGCAGATCTGGAGTCTGCTTCAGTGTAATTAGCGTATTGTATGTAAAACCCATGTTTGCTGATCTGGAGTCTGCTTCAGTGTAATTAGCGTACTGTATGTAAAACCCATGTTTGCAGATCTGGAGTCTGCTTCAGTGTAATTAGCGTACTGTATGTAAAACCCATGTTTGCAGATCTGGAGTCTGCTTCAGTGTAATTAGCGTACTGTATGTAAAACCCATGTTTGCAGATCAGGAGTCTGCTTCAGTGTAATTAGCGTACTGTATGTAAAACTCATGTTGCAGATCTGGAGTCTGCTTCAGTGTAATTAGCGTACTGTATGTAAAACCCATGTTGCAGATCTGGAGTCTGCTTCGGTGTGAT
>NC_140169.1:114705311-114715311 GCF_963971535.1 Notolepis coatsorum | reverse complement strand
TACTTATACTGTACGTAGAGCAGAGGCAGAGCATATATAGTATCTACAAAATCCTAATGAAACAAGTAACTAGAATATATTAAGCCTATACTGTTCATTAGACACGTAGGCCATACTGGCGCACACAAGACTTGTTATGGAATATTAATGCAGTCTATTTCCATGCGATTAGCTTTAGTTCTTATTTATTTATTTATCCACTGTCATTTCAGTGTTGGTGTATAGGCTATATAGTGTATTTCAATATAAGTTTAATTGATTAATGATATATTCGAAGGAATGCAGGTTTATAGCTATATCAACCCCCTCCAATGTACAGTAAATGACCAAGTATGGTTTTGTCAATATTCCAATGTACAGCTTTGCTTGTACAGTGTACAGTGTCCCTTGTGAGTACCCTAAGTACTCACAAGCGCAAATTACAAACAGCAAGGCACGGGGGAACACAGAGGACTAGTAGGAAACTGAGACAATGACGCCACAAGGAAGTCAGTAACAAGCAGACCTTAAATACTACCACTGATTGTAATGACTGACAGCTGGCGAGGCCAGGCAATAATGCAAACAGGCAACATCTGATAAACACACTAGGAATACACCAACTAGACACAGAAAACATAATCAAACATAACAACCAGACAGGGAGACGACATCACACACACACAGGGATGGCCCAAGATAACAAATAGTTAGATATTAGTTCTATCACTTGGAACCAAAACAAGATGGCCGCCTGTACCATCAGGCTAGTCTGGCCACTAGAGGGTAGGAGACCAATGTTAGGCAGAGAGCCAATGTTGGATGGAGGGCATTTCCCAAAGTTATGTGGAGAGCACTGCCCAATGTCCCCATCCTGCCCCGTCCAGCCAGGACCGGGCCTAGGATCGTGACAGAAGGAATCACTATGAGAACACAGTCTGTCAAGTTAATACAATTTTCAATTAGTCAATCAATCATAAGTGTGCTCCTCAGCACTCTTAAATCTGCTCTCAGCCACGCTCAAATCTGATCTCAGGAAAATTTGGGGACTCACGCTACCAGCCCTAATATGTCTTAAATGAGAGGACATTTTTTGTCGTAAATTCGTTTGGGAATGAGACCTAATGGCTGGTGTGAGCTGGGTAGTGGAAAGCCCTGGGTCTCCTCTTTCTTAGGACTACAACTATTTCATGACAGCATCATTTCCTCGCATCTAAATCATCCGGTTTCCGATGCAATGCGCAGAGATTTTTATAAGCTCATATTTTGCTAATAACTTAAGCATCAGGCAAAAACTGGGCCATTTTTGGTTTTGTCTTTGACGATTGCATACCTTTTTTGCAAAGCTTTACTTTATACGTTATACTTATAGCACATATATGAGTCTGGTCTATTTTGAAAGGTAACATTCCGAAGTTGCTAACACAATAAAGTAAAATCATTTTGAGTGCTAATTAAATAGAGTAATAGAGGTTTGAACACACTGAAGTAAAAGTTGTGTGTACTCACATTTCTGTTTAGTTGTTTCCAGATGCCTGTTTTTAAGTTCCAGCTGAGAGGTACATTAGGAGCTGGAAAACACAACGGTTCCATAGCCTAAAGTTTGTGTAGTACAGGTAAACATTTTATAAAAATCGGAAAATGTGTGTTTGACAAAGGTTTTTGTAATGTGTGTACCAGTAAAAATTCAGCGTGATTATCCAAAATGGCCGTCCACTTCAATTAATTCAGAAGCGCGAGTCAGGACAAACAACTTCTTCGTCACCTTCCCCCACTCTCACCCGCCCATCTGGGATCGCTTTCGGAGCAGACACTCCTTGGCTACAACGGTGGTCAATAATTTTCGCCATCAGCGGTGATTGATCAGTTCAGGACCATTTACAGTCGGATGTGGTCACTTGACAGAGCGGCCTGTCAAATGACACTCAGCGGATATTTTGTCTTGTAACTCGAGACCCGAAGCACGCAATAGGTTGACTGTGGTGGTGATCGAAAGGCGGCAAATTCAACTTTCGAACAGTGTATTGGATGATCGGTGAAAAATGCAGCCCGGAGCCGGCAGACGAGCGCAAAGTGCAGCGAGTGCGAGCGAGTGCGTGACGGCCCACCGTAGGCCCATCCAATGCTTAGAAGGTTAAAATCACTGGTAAACAAACGTAGTGCTGAAAATATACACATTGGGGAAAAAACGCAACATAACAATAATACGGACTGTATTTTTGACGTTTATTTTTGACGTTTATTTATGACGTAAAATAAATCTCCACCCGGTACCGGGGTTAAGGGGTTAATTGAACCTGAACCTGAACCTGCAGTGATAACATCTTCACTCAGAGCAGCGCTGGAAAACTGGGTGTTAGAAGGGAATTCCAGTATTTTTAAACCTGAACCTGAACCTATTTTTCCATCATGTGGGGTCTAAATGAATGATCGCTTCAGCCGGCAACCGCAAAACAGGATGCGATGTAATCATACAGGCAAACCTGTACGTCCACTAAAAGAGCTTGTTTTTGCCACTGACTGTGGCTGAGACTGTTATAATAAGTGTCTGACAACATTCTGTACATTACATCCTACAGAGATAGACACTTCTTCCGGTCTCTGTTCATCCATTCCACTTTTTCCGACTGGGGGCATGTTTTCTGATGAAAGAAGTCGCAAAGGGGAAATAAATCGATATAGATATTTTATAATCAGTCATGACTCATGATATTTTGTACACTACTGGTTTATTGAGTGATTGTTTTTTCCATTATCCCAACCAGCTTTCGTGTGTACTGATGCCAGGTCAACACAATAACTTATATATAATAATAACATTACCTCCACTATGTCTGCAGAAGGTCTCTCCATTTTTGGAACAGCATTTTTCTTTAGGAAAAGGTGCTTTGGTATTGTATTTCTGGCAGTAGTCATCAGGGTAAAATTACTAAAACCGTTCCCTATCATTCCTTTAGACCCCATATGATGGAAATATGGTTCAGGTTTAAAAATACCATAATTCCCCTTTACAGAGAGTGGAGGGTAGAGGCTCCTATCTGACGAGTGAATTAACCTCCCAGCCGGGAAGTCATGTTGGCTCCACTAATGTCAGCTTGACTCTAGTATCCACCTGAGGATATAGTGGGTTCCTCTGGATCAACACACACATACTGTACCTCCACATATGGAGGGGATCAAATAGGCTCTGGTCATGTGATGAGGACAGTGTTTAAACGACTGATCCTCAATATAAATGTAAAATAAAAGGGTGTATCTGTGTCACATGGGTGTGAAGGGAAAACATTTTATTATACAAGGTACGATACGAGAGCTGTATGTTACAGTTAATATTAATTTAATTTGAGGCTGGAAAATCTTTGGTTAGTGACTGAATTGTTACGCATTAGAGTGAAATATTCTGTGTTGGTAGGATGTGCCAAGAATCTACAGGTATGTGTAAAAGTACTTTAAGTAGAATGTAAAAAAGACTGTAAATCCCAGTAATTACCAAAATGATCAAAATCAACTGAAAAGTGAGTGCTAAAACATAGTAGAATCTTCATACATTTGTACATTGTTCTATCACTTGTTAACACAGTTACACTTTTGGTGAACTACAGCTGCAAAGCAGCTCGATTAGTGTATTTCTAACTTAAAGAAATGAAGGCTAAGGGCTCATTCAGATCAATTCAGACAATGGGGGGAAAACACAAGTTTTCCCATTAATTTGAATGGGGGTAGTGCATTTAGGCTGCGTCAGTGGTTACCGCATGGGTTGCCGAAAAAAAAAAAAACAGTGATGTGCTGCAAGAAAGAAGAAAATATAGCTAGAATTCACTTTTGCATAACGCAACCCCCTCCCCCTCCCACACTGTAGTAAGTAAGTCTTAAGTAAGTCTTACTACCCCTCCCAACCAAGTAAGTCGGGAATCAGACCGGAAGATGTGCACAAGAAGAGAGCCTTGTTTTACCATGTAGCCTTGTTTACCATGTAGCCTTGTTTACCATGTAGCCTTGTTTTACCATGTAGCCTTGTTTTACCATGTAGCCTTGTTTACCATGTAGCCTTGTTTTACCATGTAGCCTTGTTTACCATGTAGCCTTGTTTACCATGTAGCCTTGTTTTACCATGTAGCCTTGTTTTACCATGTAGCCTTGTTTTACCATGTAGCCTTGTTTACCATGTAGCCTTGTTTTACCATGTAGCCTTGTTTTACCATGTAGCCTTGTTTTACCATGTAGCCTTGTTTACCATGTAGCCTTGTTTTACCATGTAGCCTTGTTTACCATGTAGCCTTGTTTTACCATGTAGCCTTGTTTACCATGTAGCCTTGTTTACCATGTAGCTTTGTTTTACCATGTAGCCTTGTTTACCATGTAGCCTTGTTTTACCATGTAGCCTTGTTTTACAATGTAGCCTTGTTTACCATGTAGTCCGAGACTGTATGAGCAGTAGGCCTACCGGGATCATCCCTATGTTCCCCGGGTCCTATGTTCCCAGATTGATTGATTAATTGATTGAACATTTTATTAATTTTTATAATTTTATTAATTATTAATGTCCGCCTTGTTTCGAACAGGTTAAGCTTAGGCCCTCTTTCGAAGTTGGTTAAGGTTAGAGTTTGGAATCAGGGCTGGTGGTCTAAAATTTTCAATCAATCAATCAATCAATCAATCAATCAGAGAACATAGGACCCGGGGAACATAGGACCCGGGGAACATAGACATGCTCCCGGCCTACCTACTCTATGGATGAGTTGGACAATGCAGTGAGAGACGGATTTGCCCCATCGCTTATATAAGAATTTGTTCTTACTTATGTAAAAAAGAAAGTATTTTTATTATAATTTTTTTCTTTTTTTCCTTTTCGATATCGATTATTTCCGATATTACATTTGAATGCCAATATCGGTAGGCCAATAATATCGGACATCTCTAATTATAATCTATCATGGGGGCAACATCTGGATGCAAAAACCTTGTTGTCGGCTCTATTTTAAGGGAGTAGCCATTTCAATGATACATGGTGCATTTATAAATGAATGATGAACGCAGAAGCCATTTTGACAGGAGGCATTTCTCCAACAAATCATCAACTGACAAATGCCATTGTCACACAGGGGTTGGCTACAATTTGAGTGGCTGTTCGTTCTACCAATTGAAAGAATCGTCTGGAACTTTGGCTTTTTGTGAGGGAAAATGTAAGGGTCGGAAATGCGTTCTGAATATGATTGTAGGCGGAGCTCCCATTTGATGACATTATGGCAGAATGTTTGACCTCCTCCCTACACTACTGTACGAGGAGAGCAACTCACTGCATGCATCATGTGCATGTAGCCTACTGTCTTGTGGAATAAAATAATAATGTTAGCTAGCAAGCTACTATGATTGACAGCTATAACATACTATAACCGTTTTGTGAGGATTTGTTATTGGATCCTTATATTTTTATTGTGTGAAGAAAGCAGACTAAGCAGATATTCAATACTAGTCGTGGCGTTGCTTGTTATTGCTAGGGAGGTCAAATGTTCTGCCATGATGTATTGACAATGGGAGCTCACCTCACTGCTTCAAAATGAAAATGACTTCTGGGTACTTTGTAACTCACTATAACCCTAAAATGTATGATATAAGTGAATATAATAAAGCTATTGAATCATTTTACAAGTACCGTAGGATCTCAACAGAGCAACTGTTTACATTTATAAACCAGGAATCATTGTGCTAATTTGACCATGTTGATGGGGGTTTTATCTGCCGTTAGTGCCTACAGTATATCAAAATTACTTGGATCAATATAAAATATGGTTTCTAAGCCATACATTTGACCATAACAATAAACATAATTATGAAACATTTTAGACATCAACCGGTCATTATTTAGAGGTAACGTTACTTTGGTCATGGCTAACTCCTGGGGGACTATGCTTTAGGGTTAGGGTTTGGGTTATCACCTCTGAAATTATAGTTTATCGTTACAGCTGTCATAAAATATATTGATTGTATGCATAAACACAGTTCTTGGGTATTCAATACTAGCGTTATTTGTCAATGTTATAGAGTTGTCACTCTTTAGGTTGCCTGTTATTATGTAAGCTGAGGCAACTAAAGTGAATGAGCTCTAACCTTTATTTTGTGTTTATGAATAATAGATTTTTGAAAAAAAATTATTTTGCCCTCGAGTTGTGTAGCCAATTCAGTAGCTGTTGGACATTTTCCATATATAATGAAAATGATATATGCCTATACGTACTGTAGCCAGTGTGGCAGAGAAGATGTGAGTCATGCAGCATGACTGTGTGTTTGTGTGATGATGGTGTGTGTGTGTTTGTGTGATGATGATGTTGTACGTGTTTGTGTGATGATGATGTGTGTTTGTGATGATGATGTTGTGTGTGTTTGTGTGATGATGATGTTGTGTGTGTTTGTGTGATGATGATGTGTGTTTGTGATGATGATGTTGTGTGTGTTTGTGTGATGATGATGTTGTGAGTGTTTGTGGGATGATGATGATGCTGTGTGTGTTTGTGTGATGATGTTGTCGTTTGTGTGATGATGTTGATGATGATGTTGTGTGTGTTTGTGTGATGATGATGTTGTGTGTGTTTGTGTGATGATGTTGATGATGATGTCGTGTGTGTTTGTGTGATGATGATGATGATGTTGTGTGTGTTTGTGTGATGATGTTGATGATGATGTCGTGTGTGTTTGTGTGATGATGATGTTGTGTGTGTTTGTGTGATGATGATGTCGTGTGTGTTTGTGTGATGATGATGTCGTGTGTGTTTGTGTGATGATGATGTCGTGTGTGTTTGTGGGATGATGATGTCGTGTGTGTTTGTGTGATGATGATGATGATGTCGTGTGTTTGTGGGATGATGTTGTGTGTGTGTGTGTGTGTGTGTGATGATGATGTTGTGTGTGTGTGTGTGTGTGATGATGATGTTGTGTGTGTGTGTGTGTGTGTGTGTGATGATGATGTTGTGTGTGTGTGTGATGATGATGTTGTGTCATGTGTGTGTGTGTTTGTGTGATGATGATGGTGTGTGTGTTTGTGTGATGATGATGTTGTGTGTGTTACTAAGAGGAGGCTGTGTGTGTGTGTGTGTGTGTGTGTGTGTGTGTGTGTGTGTGTGTGTGTGTGTGTGTGTGTGTGTGTGTGTGTGTGTGTGTGTGTGTGTGTGTGTGTGTGTGTGTGTGTGTGTGTGTGTGTGTGTGTGTGTGTGTGTGTGTGTGTGTCTGTGTGTCTCTGCAGCATCTTCAGGCTGTTCTCAGCGGACAGGAAGCGTGTGGAAACCGCCTTGGAGAACTGCAACCTCTCCTCTGGCAGGGTGAGATGTCACTATCCTCTCTGTTGGTTCTTCCTCATTCTCCATGCAGGACAAGGAAGAGAAAAGTGTCTGTCCACCATGTTTGTTATTTTTGTTTGTTTTCTCCCACTATGTAAAGCGACCTTGGGTCTTATGAAAGGCGCTATATAAAACAAACTTATTATTATTATTATTCTCTCGCCGTGTTTTTTGGAACGGTTCTGTTTTTAACTCATTGACCGCCGGGGATTAGACGGGCCCGTTCTAGCACTGCCACGCTTTAAAAGATAGGAGTGTGTCACCTTGTTTGTAGAGCTATATCTATATTCTATATTATAGCCATTTGACAGTCAGTATCTTCCGTCGAACATGCAAAAAAGAATACATTTCCGGGCTAATTACTGAAAAGCTGAGTTATAGGGCGTTACGTGAATTCTGCTAAAAGTATTGGCGTTTCATCCCTGGACACGCTACTATTTCCAAATCAAATGTATATAATAGGTATTATTTTTTATCATGAATGCATGAAAGGGGGTGGGGGGTCGTCTCTGATGCTTTGATCGCCAGTAACGGCATTCGTTTTGAACACCACACACGCTGATCAGCTGGATCGATATGAAATCATTGCAGGATCAAGGTGGAATTGATGTCAGATAGTCCTTACCCTTGATCGGGGTTATTCCAAAAAGAATATTCCAATTGTCTGATCGCGATTTCCAGTATTGGTCCAGTATTGGTCCCCGACATAATCCGGCACAACACATGCTGAATACTGTGCCCGGGGGGAATTAAGGTTTTACTGCACTCTCGATACTGCCACCTAGCAGGATCTGGCCGGTACTGCACCATCGGGTCCCAGTATGCCTTTTAACGCTAACATATCAGTGAGGGCTGGTGAAAGGAACGACCTCGACAGTCTGGGGAGTGGAGATGTGACTTGTCTCGGCAGAGAGGAGGGAGGAGATAGCGAGATAAAATTTGCATAGAACCGACACATGAATTTGATAGGAATTTTCATTTAAATGCCTGAGCAAAGAAGTAGGTTTTAAGCTGTCATTTGAAGATATCTAGTGAGTTTGCTTCTCTGATGTTTTCGGGTAGTTTATTCCATAGTTTTGGGGCATAGTTGATAAAGGCTGCATTACCGATCCTTTTTTGACTGTTTCTGGGAGCCTCTAGTAGTCCAGCAGTTGATGATCGCAGTGTTCTTGCTGGCCTGTAATTTATTAGAGTGTTGGTGATGTAGCTAGGTCCCTGTCCATTTAGAGCTTTGTATGGAAGGAGAAGGACCTTAAACAAAGTCAATTCTAAATGTTAAAGGAAGCCAGTGTAAAGCAGCTAAGACTGGGCTAATGTGCTCTCTCCTTTTGGTTCTAGTTAGCAGTCGGGCTGCAGAGTTTTGGATAAGCTGAAGCCTCTCTGTGGTTTTCTTAGGGAGACCTGTGAAAAGTGCATTACAGTAGTCTAACCAGCTAGATATGAATGCATGAATTAGCTTCTCAGCATCGTTTTTATTAATAAATGGTCGTACTTTTGCTATATTTCTGAGATGGAAGAACGATGTTTTTGTCACTTTGTTAATATGAGAATTGAAGTTCAGTTCTGAATCTATGATAACCCAGAGACTAGTGACCTCAGATTTAATCCAAGGGGTTAGTCCTCCCAGGTTCTTTATTAACGTTTCTTTTTTTGTTTTGGGGCCGATAATTAGAATTTCAGTTTTGTTCTCGTTTAGTTTCAGGAAGTTCTTACTCATCCATTTATTTATTGCCAGTAAGCAGTCTAATGGAGTTAATCGCTGTATCATTTGGTTCAGCAGATATGTACAATTGTGTATCATCCACATAGCTATGGAAACCTACATTATGTTCTCTGATGATATCACCCAGCGGTAACATGTAAAGGGAGAAGAGTAAAGGACCTAAGCAACTCCCTTGTGCAACTCCATAGTTGTTGTCATATATCTCAGACATGTGGTCTCCTAGTTTAACATAGAATTTCCTCCCTCTGATGTATGTTTTAAACCAGTTTAGTACATGGTCTGAGAAACCGACAAGGTTTTCAAGATGATCGATTAGATCGATTAGATTCGATTGTATCAAATGCTGCACTGAGATCTAACAGGATAAGGATGGAGATCTTACTCTCGTCAGAGTTTAGCCTGAGGTCACTGATTATTTTGGTGAGGGCAGTTTCAGTGCTATGGTATTTTCTGAATCCCAAATTCTTCTAAGATGTTGTTTTCTTCAAGAAAGGAATTAATTTGAACTGAAACTATCTTTTCGAGTACTTTACTAATGAATGGTAGGTTCGATATTGGACAATAATTTGCCATTACATTACTATCCAAGTTAGGTTTTTTTAGTAGTGGCTTTACAACTGCTGTTTTAAAGGCATCTGGGAAAGTACCGGTTCTAAGGGAGGTGTTTATGATATCTAGCACAGGGCTTGAGATACTTCTATCCCCAGGCCATCAGGCTGCTCAACGAACAATAAACACTATGCAACAACCATCAAATGCACACAGCACACACATCCACACGCACACACTCACTTTAAACAAACAACTTTATATTTATTGGTAAAGGATTTGCACTACAACTCGTACACCTTACTGTAAATTGTACCTAAATTGTACCTCATCCCATTTCTGCTCTGCACTATATAGTATTGTATATTAGTACATTGCATAGTATATTGTATATTGTATGGTAACTCAGTTACTTCTA